>NC_026153.1:8971915-9206284 GCF_000512975.1 Sesamum indicum
GGTTAGTAGCTAAGGGGTTCACGCAAAAAGAGGGTATAGATTATAATGAAATTTTTTCTCCTGTCGTGAAATACACAACTGTTCGTATTATTCTTGCTCTCACTGCACACTACAATTGGGAACTCAAGCAAATGGATGTTAAAACTGCTTTCCTACATGGTGATTTGGATGAGAATATTTATATGTGCCAACCTGCTGGTTTTATTGATAAATCCAAGCCTGATTTTGTGTGTTTGCTGAAAAAATCGCTATATGGCTTAAAACAATCACCTAGACAGTGGAATAAGAAATTTGACTCATTCATGCATTCTTTGAAATTCAATAGGAGTCATTATGATCACTGCCTTTACTTTAAGCATGTGCATGAGTCACCCATCTTTCTTGTTCTTTATGTTGACGACATGCTCATTGCTAGCCCAAATTCTCATCTCATTAGTGATTTACAAAAACAGCTTTGTAATGTTTTTTAAATGAAAGACCTTGGAAATGCAAAGCAAATTCTTGACATGAACATCTCTAGAAATAGAGAAAAATCTTCTATTCTTTTAAACCAAAAGTCTTACATCTCATCTGTTTTGAAAAAGTTTTCCATGGAACATGCAAAACCTGTATTCATACCCTTAGCATCACATTTTTTTCAACTTTCAAAAGACCAATCCCCCAAGACGGATTCTGAAAAAGCCAAGATGGATAAAGTTCCCTATTCAAATGTTATTGGTTCCATCATGTATCTCATGATATGCACACGGCCTGATATTGCATATGCCATTAGTTGTCTTAGTAGATACATGTCAAATCCTGGTACGCCGGGAAGCTTTGCTCTGAACTATTGATATTGGCATTACTTTTTCTAGAAATTCTGACTATACTCAACTTGTTGGATTTTGTGGACTCAAATTATGCAAATGATCGTGATAGTCGTAAGTCCACTACATCTTATGTGTTTACTTTATGCGGTGCATGCATTAGTTGGAAATCCCAACTACAACACATAGTTGCCTTATCAACCACTGAAGCGGAGTACATTGCTACAACCGAAGCTTTCAAAGAAGCCATTTGGCTTGATGGTCTTATCAAAGAAATCGGTTTTTCAAAAGAAAAGTTAGTTGGTTTTTCGGACAGTCAGACTTCTATACAACTTTGTAAAAACCCTGTTTTTCACGATCGCACAAAGCATATTGATGTGAGATTTCACTTTATCCGTGACATCGTGGGTAAGGATGTTATAAAACTGGAAAAGGTCAAGACATAGGAAAACCCCGCCGATATGGGGACCAAAAGCCTGCCAATGGACAAGTTCAAATTGTGTTTAAAAATTCTGAGATTAATTCCTGACTAACATTTCTTCTATCCTAGTGTTTTTCTGCAGGTACACGCAGGAGGGTCGCCAGGCTATGATGAAAGTTCCAGATCCGTAAAGAAAGCTCCGGACAATATTTCCGTATGGATCATTGGTCCAAGGTGGAGCATGTTGGGTTTTTGGATGGCCCATTGATCCACTAAAGCTAAAGCCCACGACGACAGCCCACCTGGCACAACCCACAAAATCAACCCAGGTTGTACTCGGTAATCCGGCCCGCTTTGATTGCCCCTTTTATTTCTACAGCCCTAAAACCTAATCTGTCAACTCTCTTCCTCTTTTATCTTGCGCTGCTGATTGCTCTCTTCTCTCTCTGTACCAAATATCCTCCATGGATATTCCTCTCCTACATTCCTTCTTCTACCGGTGTTTTGGAAGGAAGCTTTCCAAAGCCAAATCAATGGCTTTCTTGGAAAGCTTCCTCTCCTTCCATACTCATGTCCCTTCGTGACCTCGATAAATACAGCCTTCTTCTTTCGGTAAAAGACACAGCTTTCATATATCACTTCCAAAAGCTTTTTGAGCAAATATCGTTGTTAAGTCTCCGTGACCTGAAAAACGGGATCTCTGTGATCTGTGGAAACCGGTTGATTGTGGGGTAGCCGTGGGTTTGATCGATTGTGTGGTTGAAGTCTCAGTGACGTTCTTCAAGCATCTGTTAGCCATTCGGATCTGGTTCTATCTGAGCCGCCTCTTTCTTTAAAATATAATCTGTTTATATTTTCTTTTCTTTAATACTTGGTCTGTAATTATTAAAGGAGTTTAGTACTCCATATTGCTTTGTAATAGTTGTTAGGTCATTCATTTTTGAGATATCACTGAGGGGATTACCGCCCTACAACATTTCGTTTTCTTTATTTAGTTAATAATTTTTTTAGTAGTAGTAGTAGTAATTAACCTATCGCTTGTTTTACGTTCATCCAAATAATCGTAGATTAGTTATAGTTTTGGTAATTATTGCATTTAAATCCTCATGGAAATGATATCTATTATATTACTTGATAGCTAGTGTACTTACTAGTGGTCTATACATATTTTAACAGTCAGAGACAGATAGCCAGAGGCTGCATAATTAGCTTGTAATTAAGGGGAAAATTAAAGAAGAACTCTATGTGTTCAAAAAAAAATCAAATAACTATGTGAAAAATCTATCTCTATGTTTAAATACACATCCTATAAAACAAGAACAAAGAAAAGAAATCTAT
The DNA here is from genome assembly GCF_000512975.1 of Sesamum indicum. Taxonomy (NCBI): domain Eukaryota; kingdom Viridiplantae; phylum Streptophyta; class Magnoliopsida; order Lamiales; family Pedaliaceae; genus Sesamum; species Sesamum indicum. The sequence goes on from NC_026153.1 coordinate 8,974,481, forward strand.
TTCAGATTTTGGAATACCTAACATATAACTTATTTAATAAGGATTAAATGTGTATAATTTGAAAATGACAATAACTTACATTACCTCACCTTTTTTCTTTTTTCCAAAACTTATGTCTTTTTTGTTAGCATAATTCTTCAAGTTTTTTGAATTTTCAACAAAACATTAGTAGCACAAAAAGTTCGATTCTTAAGCTGTTTTGTTTTGTTTTTGTTTTTTACAAAAACATTGATCACATATTAAGTCAATGCCAATAAATTGACAAATATATAGATTCAATCAATAAACTCATAGTATAATAAACTCACATTAAGTGAGACAAACATATACACGTCTGGTAGGACTCGAATCCATAGCCACCAATAATCTATTTTTATACTAATTTTCTGCAGAACCTAATAATTTAGTAGTTAAGAAAAGGCCTCAGAGAATATTTTTAGGCCATTACTGGTTTGAGTTTAACTTGCTTCCACTTGTAGTTGGTCCCTTCGCCAGTGCCCTAGTCTATGAGTCCTTTATCTATGTTTCTGTGTGTTAAACATGAAAGGTGTTTATGTATAGCTACTTTGCTTCAGTTCAAGAAACTCTGCTTTAAATCATTTTCAGATCTTTGTTTACAGTTTTATGCTTGCAAGACTGCTCTTTCCAGGATGTTGATATGAATTTATTAGGATACATATGCATATGAGAAGGTATGAAATTTCTTGATTTTGCATTTTGTAACGCAGGGAAAAGTGGAGAAATTTTATGTCCTTGCAAGCAATGTGTTCATTGATTTTAATACAATGTGAATTGGAAGAGAAAACATAAATGAGAGGTTGTCTTAAACAATAGAGATAGATTTATATTTTGTGGGTTTTGTAGTAACATCAATTTTATGTGATCATTTGGTTTTAGTTGAAGAAAATGTTGATCATGTAAGAAAAGAACTCTCTAGCCTTTAAAATGAATGATTTTCATTGTCTTTTTAAGCCACAGGCTAATGATGAATTGCTCATTAAATTGCTTAAGAAGGGTCAGTGATGGGAGAAATGAAGGAAATTGAGAAGGAGGATCAGGATGAAATAAGAGAGCTGCAAGAGGATTACTCCATGTACGAGGAATGGTTGCAAGTTTATTAATTGGAATCATGTGTGATAGTAATGAAGCTCAATCTTACGATTGATCTTGTCCCAAACCTGAATGTGCTAGCTGCTCTTCTTGCTTTTGTGTTTATTAGAACATGGATAAAGCTTCTTTCTAAAATCCCAAGTTCATGACGACTCTATTTACGAGATAGGAAAACACAATTATTGAGACTTGTCCAGTTGCTTGCTATAGCATTGCTTTAGGAGGTTAGGAAAGCCGAAATGTTGAACCTACGTTGTATGTGGGCTCTATTTTATTGAATATTTCACTTCTTGTGGAATTAGTTGTTGATTTCCATAATTTACTTAGTTTTCTTGGCTGACATGGTATTCTCAGGTGGTGCTGGGTCTTATCTTTTGGGATTAAATAAGAGGACATATGAAAAGGCAGGTGTTGACACAGAAGAGAATTCAACTGGGAGTTATAAAGAACTTGGGCTTGATTAGATGATTGACTTTCTTTTTGGAGTTAGCTTTATTGTCTTGTTAGCTCTGATTTCTCTCATAAAGTTAGCTTCATTAGGTAATCCTTTCTTCATGAATATCTATGTCAGAAACTCTTAGTTCTAGTTCCTGTATTTCTTATCTTTTTGGCAGATTATAATCATAGATTATAAATTGTGTTATCCAAGTGGAGTTGCAACTATTGTTCTGGTCAATAGGTTTCACACTATACCGAAGGAGAAAAGATGGAAAATTAGGCACGTTTTAGTTCTTGTTATTACAAGTTGAATTCTTTCATAACTTTTAGTAGAATGACTAAGTTTGTTGTACACTTCAAACTTAAGGTAACAGGTTCGTGGATTCAGTCGCTCTTAAAAGAACATTGCCTATGAATGCAAGATCTGTATTTATTAATTTATGTGGTGTCATCAAGGAATTGTGCTCCAAGGATTTTGATACAGTGATTATTATGAAGTGTTTGGTTTAGTTTGGTTTTTTTGACTAAATTTGGAGCTAATAACATTCTTTCAAGTAGTAAAGTTGAATATTGTATCTCGTTGTGAAGTGGTTTTGTGAATTAAGCTTTATTGTAAAGTTTGGTTTTTTAATTTTTTATCATGGACTAAACTAGCTTTTTAAATTTTAAGTAGCACTAAAGAAAATAGAGTAAGAAATATAAAAAATAATAGGAGTCTAATACACAGCAGATTCTAGCAATTTAATAAAGTTCGATATCATAATACAATATATCATTTGTATTATAGAAAATTATGAAAACTGACTTATATTCTTTTTGCAATTAGCATTTGTTAATCTTCAAGTGATCCGATCCAATTAGAATTAGTTATGCATCTTTGCGTGGATGTCTCTTCTAACAAGTTGTTCGTTAAATACTTATTTTTGTTGTTCTTTTGAGTTGGGAAGATTTCAGTTATTTTGTATATACTTATTCACTAGCCAGATTGTTGAGATCAATAAATCTTGGAATTACCGGGCTTGGAAACATAGCAGTTGACCCCTCCAAGTTCTTGCACTTCCCCTGCTCCATAGTTTGGGCTGAGAGTTAGGGGATTAGAACATCACTGGTTGCTTGATGACATTGGATTCCTGGAGAAATAAAGACCAAATCAATGGAAGATTTAAAAGGTACACACATAGATATGTGTCTCACTATTTTGTGAGGAGTTTTCCAGACAGCAACATAATATTACTTACTGCGATTATGTGTGTGGATGGAATAATGGAAACTTGACATAAGCTCAAACTTCAAAGTAGTGAAACACTAGTAGAAAACACAAAGAGAAGTTGCTATAACTTCAGGACAAATTCAAGTTCAACCTCCACCTTTGTATATGTACAAATTATCATAGCTAAGAACCCAAAACTAAAAGAGCCAAATGATACAGAAAAATTTTCAAATAATATACCTTCAAGTATTTTTTTTTCTACCTCAATTGATAGGGAAAATTCTTTTCCAAAAAATAGATAAATAGTGAATTGGTTTTGTTTGCTTGGTTTTTTTTCTAGCACCTGAATTTCGTAAGTTTTAATTGAATAAAGTTGGCCACTTTTTTGTACTTTGATTTTCAAAATTACTAATTTGTTACTTTATAACATAACTCCAAATATTCTAGACAGAGAGGCCGCATCTAGTAATCCATGCTGAATTTAGCTATATTGAATGTACAGGGACTCAACAGGCGAGACCACCAACTTGCAGTCTCTATCCTGGTTGAGGATTATCACTTACAATTTCTCGACCTCTTGGAAACACGGGTCCAAGCGACAAATGCGGTATGTATTCAACTTGCTACACTTCCTCGTTGGAAGTGGTTTACTGATTATGTGAGTTTTGGGAATCGAATATGGCTTGCATGGAATGATGAATAACTTGATGTCACTATTATGGATATTGGTGCACAATATATCCATTGTCGGGTCCGTATGAGGAATGTGCATAATGTCTATACTATTACGATTGTCTATGGAGCGAACGATATTACTGCCCGCCGAGAGCTTTGGCAGGCACTTATTACACTTGCAGGGCAGTGTTCTGAGGAGATGTGGCTGGTAGGAGGTGATTTTAATGTGGTGCGCAATTCTAGCGAAGTATGTGGCCAGGCAGGTGACAATCGACTAGCTAGTGATGAGTTTAATGATTGTATCGTGCATACTGGCTTGCCCTCTTTGCTTATGCAAGGGGAATGGCTTGCGTGGCACAATTGTAGTACTGATTCCCGTAGTTTATGGAAGCGATTGGATCGAATGCTAGTGGATGACATATGGGTGATGAGATGGCCGAGGGCTTCCTACATAAGCCTCACACCACGTACTTCCAATCATTCCCCCCTTGTTCTTAGAGGGGACACCCAACAACAGTTGTGAGGTATGTTTCGTTTTGATAACTATCTTACTTTATCCTCCCAGTTTATTCCTAGTGCGCAGAATATTTGGCGGCACCATATTGTGGGAATTCCGATGTATTCGGTTATGCGTAAAATCAAAGCACTAAAGCCCGTGTTTCGACAACAGCGAAGCAATAAGGCGGATTTGTCACGTAATGTGCAACTGGCCAAGGACTTCTTGATACGGCTCAGCGGTTACTCAGCATGGATCAACATAATTCTCTACTCTTGTCACTTGAGCATTGTTGCAGATTGATATATGCACGAGCAGTTCAGCTTCAGCATGTTATACTTCAGCAGCGTGCCAAGATGCAATGGATGAAAGGAGGAGATCAATGCTCGCGAGTACTTTTTCCGAAAAATTGCGCAGCGCCGTACAAAACGGTGAACTTTCCAAATTGATGATGAGCTTGGCCATACTCGTACGGATTAGCAGGAGGTGATCCAGGAGTTTATTGGGTTCTATGGCAACATGCTGGGGTGCGAGCGGGGCAGAAGGTTTCTAGACCTTCGGTACCTATGTCCGTGGGTACTCCACATTGTGTCCAATGAAGAGGCTCCAATGATGATGCGCCGGTGTCAAATGATGAGGTTAAATTGACTATATTTGATATTGCAGCTGATAAAGCCCCTAGGCCAGATGGGTATACCTCGGGATTTTATCAAGCAGCATGGCCTATTATGGGTGCTGAAGTGATGCAGGTTGTTCGGGATTTCTTCACCACTGGCCGACTCTTGAGACAGGTGAATGCTACGGTTCTGGCACTCATCCCCAAGGTACACAATCCTACATGTGTATCTGACTTTAGACTGATTGCTTGTTGTAATGTTTTGTATAAAGTCATTACTAAAATCATTGTGCAAAGAATGAGTTTGGTGATGGATAAACTTATTAGTCCAGTGCAAACAGCCTTTGTTCCAGTTCGCTATATTAGCGATAATATACTACTGGCGCAGGAGCTTTTTACAGGGTATAATCAACAGGCGCTTGCCACCTCACTATGCCCTTAAGCTAGATATGCCTAAGGCATATGATACAGTTGAATGGGATTTCCTCATTACTACCTTGCAGCTCTTTGGATTTCCTGACAAGCTTATTCATTGGGTGGAAGAATGTATTACTACTACCTCGTTCTCTGTTGGATTAATGGGAAACCATATGGTTTCTTCGCTGGTGCTCGGGGTCTTCGCCAAGGAGACCCCATGTCCCCATATTTATTTGTCTTGATTATGAAAGTTTTGAATCTTATTTTGCAGCAACTAATTAATCAAGACAGGAGGTTTGTTTTTCACTGGAAATGCGAGCCGTTGAGATTGATTCAGCTTGGATTTGCTGATGACCTATAACTGTTCTACCGGGCTGAGCTAGATTCCGTATAAGTGCTCAAACAGGGACTTGACTTATTTGGGAATTTGTCCGGCCTTCGGGTCAGGGCCCAAAAGAGTAACTTTATTATCTAATGGTCAGCTATGGGGATTTGGGATTTGCTTATTGACCAACTCCACTTCCAAGAGGGATTTCTGCCAATGAAGTATTTGGGACTTCCTCTTATCTCATCACGACTCACTATTTTGAATTGCCGGCCCTTACTGTAAAAACTGGATCAGCGCATTAAAGGATGGGAGGGCACAACTTTATCTTATGCAGGACGAGTACAAATTATTAAATCTGTTCTTATTGCCTTTAGTACCAATTGGGCGTCTGCTTTTATTCTACCCAAAGGCATCATTCGAGAGATAGAAAAATGGTTGAGGACCTTCTTATGGAAGGGATCATCTGCTCGAGGGTATGCAATGGTGGCATGGGATTTCGTATGTCGTCCTATTGATAAAGGTGGTCAAGGGATTCAAGATAATACTACTCTTAACCGCGCACGTATGGGACTCAAATTATGGCAGATTATCTGCGGCAACCGAGCTTCTATTTGGGTTGATTGGATATATCATACACGCTTGAGAAATGTTACTATATGGACGGTCCCTAAGCGAGGGGGTTCTTGGGTTTGGAGGAAACTCCTTCGCTTACGGCCACTTCTCCGGCCTTTTATTCATTATTTCATAGGGGATGGAACTAATTTTTCGCTATGGCACGATCCTTGGCATGATCTAGGTCCACTCATCCAGCAGTTTCCGCAGGGCCCTTGACTTACAAATACTATGGAGACGGACAAGGTTACGTTTTTCCTTTTAGATGGGCAATGGTGTTGGCCCTCTATCACTAACACTCACTCCCTACAGCTCTTGAAGTCTCTTCCACCCATCCATTGAGGGGCTGATCGTATCCTTTGGTGGTCAAGAGATACACAACTAACAGTTGCTATGATGATTCGTTCACTACGGGGTGAAGGGCCCAAGGTAGGCTGGTCTTCACTATTGATGGGCCGCTTCAAAACCCCTAGACATAATTTTGTATTATGGCCGGCAATCCTTGGTAGACTCTTTATTATGGATAAGCCTTGGTTAGCTCATATTAATAGTTCCTGCGTACTTTGTTCTGATGGTGTTGATAAGACCCATGATCATCTTTTTTTCGCTATACTTAAGCGTGGCTGCTTGACGGTGATTTAACGCACACTTCGATTTGATTGGCCCAACCGTGTTTGGGCTACTGACGTCTTAGGGGCTGCTCACAGATGGAGAGGCAAACACTATGTTTCTACGACCTGTCAAGCTCTTTTGGCCTCGTGTGTGTACCATATCTGCCGTGAGCACAACATTAGGCGATTTGATGGAGAACGTAGAGATACATGCACTGTGGGTGCGCTGATGGTTCGAGATGTGCGATTCTTAGTGTAGAATTACCTACTGCTATTAGCACTTGTGCACTTTACCGCTTATGGCGGATTCCTTAGCCTGTCGAGAAAACTGCTTAGATTAAGCAAGATGTATTGTACTATTATACTTTTTTTACTTAATGAAATTTACCTTTATCGAAAAAATATTCTAGACATGAGTCTGTAAGCATCTACCAAATTCATACTACTAGAAAAGACCCGATTAATTAACAAAAAAAATGAATGTTGTGACTAGTACAACTAAAAGAATCCATTCCCAATGAGAAGGAAATCAAAAGTAAAACATCAATATTTAACGCACTTAATCTTGAGTGGTTTAAGATTTCAAGTAAAATTGATAATAAACATGGGCGATATTCGAGAAGATGAAGGAAATAGTAAGCTATAAATATAAAAAAAAATACACTGAAATTCAAATTCCAAGTAATAGGGAGATAATTAACAAAACTTTATCGAGAGCTTCTAGGAAGTAAATGAAACCAAGCAAGAAGATTTATCCCACCAACAAATTTGAACAAGCAAATGAACAAAACTATATGTTTACATAGCAACCCATTTAGTTATATTGTTATTTAACTTTTAGATTTTTCATTAAATAGAAAGCTTTTACAATAATATTAAAGTTCGAAATCGTTAAGTTTAATAATGAATATGATCATTTTATTTATAAAATACTTATTAAATTTCAAAATAATATTTGAAATACTTTATATTTTTACTTAATTAAATTATTAAATAACATAATTATTTTAGCAAGGTAATAAAAGAAATTAAGAAAGAAACTTAGGGCCCGTTTGGTTGTGTTTTCATTTTCATTTTCAGTTTCCAGCTTTTGGAAATGGGATGGAAATGCTTTATTGGTTTTTGTGCGAAAACTGAGAATATTGAATATAGGTAAATGTACTTTTGATGTGACAGAAATTAGTTATGAGGGTTGACCTAATTGATTGAATATTTGTCTCCTTTTTATATTATTTTAATTCTATTATATTATTTTAAATTTATCTATTAATTAATCAATTTGAACAGAAAAATAAAGAGTAAATTAATTATCATGAATAATGAACTAAATAATTATAAAATAAATTAATAGTCCAGAAAGAATAGACCAATTTCATTGGTGCAAATAAATCCAAAAATGAAGATGAAAAACAAAAGAATCAATTGAACAAAAAACAAATCAAAAATTGTAAAAATATTTTATTAGATATTTAAATCATAGGAGTGATTAACTGTGAAACGAAAAAAATTGAAAGGGATGTAATTACAATATGACAAATTTTAGAGAATTGAAAGTATTATTCAGTGTCAAGATGAGTTATATTGTAATTTATTTAGTTCTATTAACTAGTAAAAAAAAATATAGTTGTTGGTTAGTTATCCATATTTGATATTAATAATCGCGTATATTGATTGATTATTGAAATTTATAATGCAAATCAATCACCAAAAAAAATATTAAGTAAATTAGCAAAACACATTTCACCATATTAAGGTAAATACTTGTATATATTATGCTATTTTTTTTTAATTTAGAAAAAGGAACATGAATTTTTATGACATCATCATCCTTGATGATCCAAAAAGAAAAAGAGACCAACATGGAAATATGAGCGTGAAAAGAAAATTTAATAATAACGCCAAACGTAATTGCGTTAAATTCTCAAGAAAGAATATCACAATATTTGTGTGAGTTTTGAATATTCCATGTTTTAAAACAAATAAACAAAATATATAAACAACAGAATGCATGTAAAAGTAGAAGATGTATATTATTATAATAAAATATATTTTTTATAAATCTAAAAAAAACGTGAACGGGATTAAGTTGAAGATGTATATTATTATAATAAAATATATTTTTTATATTAATAGAAAAAAGACGTGAATGGAACTAAATATATTTTTCATAATTACGAGATTCATGTAAAAGACAAACAAATTTTATTATTAGACAGTGAGTAAGAAATAGAGATTATAACATAACTTGGCATTGTTATATTATTAATTCAACAATGTTTGAGAATATATATATATTGCTTGTGAATGGGAGAGGAGAATAGCAAATATAAAGACCATTACGTGCAAAGCTTTCATTGATTAAGCATCAATGGCTTACATAAAAAACAATGTTCAAATTAGAAAGTAAGTTTACAATCATTTTCCTTTACTAGGGGGATCCTCCGGCGGCCCCGCATTGTACGAGTTTGCACCATTGTCTTTTAGCACCTTGGGACGTTTAAGTCCGAGCCATTTTCGTCGTCCGAGCTCGACGACGGATCAATGCAAATTGGATAAAAAATGACGGTAGCAGGCTCGTCATGTTGAGGGGGGGGCTGCCATATTTGGAATCTCCGGGAGAAGAACATCATCGTCATTTTCTTCCTCCTCGTCCGGTACCGGAATGTCGATGTTCTCATCATCATCGAAGAGCTCGCACAACTCTTCCCACTTTGGCTCGTACGCATTTTGGTAGCATCGAGCCACTAGATTCTCCTATTCATTAGCATACCGAAACTTATTTCACTTTGTATTGTTAAAAAAACAAAGAAATTTGCAATATCCAAACATAAAAAAATTTGAAACATACCCGGGCAATGGCATTCCACACTTGGTCGTCCGCCGTTAGTCTCCTTTCATCATGGTTCCGTGTAACGCCCAGGTGATTTCCCACCCATTGAAACGTATAAAAGCGATCTCGTAGTTGGTCGACCCTTCTATGCGCCCGAGCGTAACTTATTTGCGTGTGGAAATCCCTATTCACGTCGAGTATGGCGGAATGGATGGCTTGCATGGTGCGTTGGTTTGGGCACCATATACCGAGCCATTTGCAGTATATGAGAGATTGGACGAATACGTCCACCATCTCTCTTGTCCACCATTCACAATAAAAAACGACATTTTGAAATATATAACCGGATATCACCATGTTTACAATTTTATGAAGGAGAAGAAAATTTTGCTCAGAGGAGTAGATAATTTGCTGTAATTATAGACGAAGAAGGTGTAGTTTCAAATGGTGCACGAATAAAGTTTGATGTGATTATATAGGCAAAGTGTTAAATTGAATGGTGCACGAATAAAGTTTGATGTGATTATATAGGCAAAGTGTTAAATTGGAAGGTTGCATGGTAATTAAACTGAAAAACATGGACATATTAGTAAAATTTGATGCAAAATACATCATTACAAAAATAATTTGCTGCAAATTTCTTGGAGAATACAATACTTCCTTCCACAAGCAATTGACATTTGATTTGATGTGTATTTAATTATATAAAATTATAAATTATTGTAATAATGAATATCATTTTTTCATTTATATATTTTAATACAAATAACATTTGCCGTATTACTTATTTGCATTTATATAAAATTAAAATTTTTGTAATAATCAATATCATTTTATATGTATATATTTATTTGCATTTATATAAAATTAAAATTTTTGTAATAATCAATATCATTTTATATGTATATATTTTGGTACAATCAATATTTGCCTTATTTTTCATTATTCTCAAGAAAAAATATCACAATATTTGTCGGAGTTTTGAATATTCCATGTTTTAAAGCAAATAAACAAAATATATAAATAATAGAATGCATGTAAAAGTAGAAGATGTATATTATTATAATAAAATATATTTTTTATAAATCAAAAAAAAACGTGAATGGGATTAAGTTGAAGATGTATATTATTATAATAAAATATATTTTTTATATCAATAGTTAAGTTGAAGATGTATATTATTATAATAAAATATATTTTTTATATCAATAGAAAAAAGACGTGAATGGAACAAAATATATTTTTCATAATTACAAGATTCATGTAAAAGACAAACAAATTTTATTATTAGAGAGTGAGTAGAAATAGAGATTATAACATAACTTGGCAGTTATATTATTAAATCAACAATATTTGAGAATATATATATATTGATTGTGAATGGGAGAGGAGAATAGCAAATATAAAGACCATTACGTGCAAAGCTTTCATGGATTAAGCATCAATGGCTTACATAAAAAACAATCTTCAAATTAAAAAAAAGTTTAAAATCATTTTCCTTTACTAGGGGGATCCTCCGGCGGCGTCGCATTGGACGAGTTTGCACCATCGTCTTTTAACACCTTTGGGACGTTTAAGTCCGAGCCATTTTCGTCGTCCGAGCTCGACGACGGATCAATGCAAATTGGATAAAAAATGACGGTAGCAGGCTCGTCATGTTGAGGGGGGGGGCTGCCATATTTGGAATCTCCGGGAGAAGAACATCATCGTTATTTTCTTCCTCCTCGTCCGGTACCGGAATGTCGATGTTCTCATCATCATCGGAGAGCTCGCACAACTCTTCCCACTTTGGCTCGTACGCATTTTGGTAGCATCGAGCCACTAGATTCTCCTATTCATTAGCATACCGAAACTTATTTCACTTTGTATTGTTAAAAAAACAAAGAAATTTGCAATATCCAAACATAAAAAATTTTTGAAACATACCCGGGCAATGGCATTCCACACTTGGTCATCCGCCGTTAGTCTCCTTTCATCGTGCTTCCGTGTAACGCCCAGGTAATTTCCCACCCATTGAAACGTATAAAAGCGATCTCGTAGTTGGTCGACCCTTCTATGCGCCCGAGCGTAACTTATTTGCGTGTGGAAATCCCTATTCACGTCGAGTATGGCGGAATGGATGGCTTGCATGGTGCGTTGGTTTGGGCACCATATACCAAGCCATTTGCAGTATAGAGAGATTGGACGAATACGTCCACCATCTCTCTTGTCCACCATTCAAAATAAAAAACGACATTTTGAAATATATAACCGGATATCACCATGTTTACAATTTTATGAAGGAGAAGAAAAATTTTGCTCAAAGCAGTAGATAATTTGCTGTAATTATAGCCGAAGAAGGTGTAGTTTCAAATGGTGCACGAATAAAGTTTGATGTGATTATATAGGCAAAGTGTTAAATTGGAAGGTTGCATGGTAATTACACTAAAAAACATGGACATATTAGTAAAATTTGATGCAAAATACATCATTACAAAAACAATTTGCTGCAAATTTCTTGGAGAATACAATACTTCCTTCCGCAAACAATTGACATTTGATTTGATGTGTATTTAATTTATATAAAATTATAATTTATTGTAATAATGAATATCATTTTTTCATTTATATATTTTAATACACATTTGCCTTATTTAATTTATATAAAATTATAATTTATTGTAATAATGAATATCATTTTTTCATTTATATATTTTAATACAAATAACATTTGCCTTATTACTTATTTGCATTTATATAAAATTAAAATTTTTGTAATAATCAATATCATTTTATATGTATATATTTTGGTACAAACAACATTTGCCTTATTTTTCATTATTCTCAAGAGAGAATATCACAATATTTGTCTGAGTTTTGAATATTTCATGTTTTAAAGCAAATAAACAAAATATATAAACAATAGAATGCATGTAAAAGTAGAAGATGTATATTATTATAATAAAATATATTTTTTATAAATCTAAAAAAAACATGAACCGAATTAAGTTGAAGATGTATATTATTATAATAAAATATATTTTTTATATTAATAGAAAAAAGACGTGAATGGGACTAAATATATTTTTCACAATTACAAGATTCATTTAAAGACAAACAAATTTTATTATTAGACTGTGAGTAAGAAATAGAGATTATAACATAACTTGTCATTGTTATATTATTAATTCAACAATGTTTGAGAATATATATGTATTGCTTGTGAATGGGAGAGGAGAATAGCAAATATAAAGACCATTACGTGCAAATCTTTCATGGATTAAGCATCAATGGCTTACATAAAAAACAATATTCATATTAAAAAAAAGTTTACAATCATTTTCCTTTACTAGGGGGGTCCTCCGGTGGCGCCGCATTGGACGAGTTTGCACCATCGTCTTTTAGCACCTTTGGAATATTTAAGTCCATGTCATTTTCGTCGTCCGAGCTCGACGACGGATCAATGCAAATTGGATAAAAAAATGACGGTAGCAGGCTCGTCATGTTGAGGGGGTGCTGCCATATTTGGAATATCCGGGAGAAGAACATCATCGTCATCTTCTTCCTCCTCGTCCGGTACCAGAATGTCGATGTTTTCATCATCATCGAAGAGCTCGCACAACTCTTCCCACTTTGGCTCGTACGCATTTTGGTAGCATCGAGCCATTAGATTCTCCTATTCATTTGCATACCGAAAATTATTTCAATTTGTATTGTTAAAAAAAAAAAAAGAAATTTGCAATATCCAAACTTAAAAAATTTTGAAACATACCCGGGCAATGGCATTCCACACTTGGTCGTCCGCCGTTAGTCTCCTTTCATCGTGCTTCCGTGTAACGCCCGGGTGATTTCCCACCCATTGAAACGTATAAAAGCGATCTCATAGTTGGTCGACCCTTCTATGCGCCCGAGCGTAACTTATTTGCGTGTGGAAATCCCTATTCACGTCGAGTATGGTGGAATGGATGGCTTGCATGGTGCGCTGGTTTGGACGCCATATACCGAGCCATTTGTAGTATATGAGAGATTGGACGAATACGTCCTCCATCTCTCTTGTCCACCATTCACGATAAAAAACGATATCTTGAAATATATAACCGGATATCACCATGTTTACGATTTTATGAAGGAGAAGAAAATTTTGCTCAAAGCAGTAGATAATTTGCTGTGATTATAGCCTAAGAAGGTGTAGTTTCAAATGGTGCACGAATAAAGTTTGATGTGATTATATAGGCAAAGTGTTAAATGGGAATGTTGCATGGTAATTACACTAAAAAACATGGACATATTAGTAAAATTTGATGCAAAATACATCATTACAAAAAGAATTTGCTGCAAATTTCTTAGAGAATACAATACTTCCTTCCACAAGCAATTGACATTTGATTTGATGTGTATTTTATTTATATAAAATTATAATTTATTGTAATAATGAATATCACTTTTTCATTTATATATTTTAATACAAATAACATTTGCCTTATTACTTATTTGCATTTATATAAAATTAAAATTTTTGTAATAATCAATATCATTTTATATGTATATATTTTGGTACAAACAACATTTGCCTTATTTTTCATTATTCTGCACCGTTTTCATTATATAAAAAAAGTTATGTATATTTAATAAAAATTGATGCAAAATACATCATTAATGAGCAAAACATTTTGCTGCAAATTTCTTGGAAAACTCGTTTCCTTTCACAAGCAATTGACATTTGATTTGATGTGTATTTAATTTATATAAAATTATATATTTTGTAATAATCAATATCATTTTTATATTTATATATTTTAATACAAATAGCGACCGCCTTATTACTTATTTGCATTTATATAAAATTAAAATTTTTGTAAGTATCAATATTATTTTATATGTATATATTTTAATACAAACAACATTTGCATTATTTTTCATTATTCTGCACCGTTTTCATTATATATAAAAAGTTATGTATATTTAATAAAAATTAATGCAAAATACATCATTGATAAGGAAAACATTTTGCTGAAAATTTCTTGAAAAACTCGTTTCCTTCCACAAGCAATTGACATTTGATTTGATGTGTATTTAATTTATATAAAATTATATATTTTGTAATAATCAATATCATTTTTATATTTATATATTTTAATACAAATAGCGACTGCCTTATTACTTATTTGCATTTATATAAAATTAAAATGTTTGTAAGTATCAATATTATTTTTATATGTATATATTTTAATAATCAATTTATATATTATTCTGCACTGTATTCATTATATAAAAAAAAGTGATGAGTAATTTGCTGCAAATTTTTTGGACAACTCATTGCGTCCTTCCACAAGCAAAGTCATTTGACATTTGATTTGATGTCTATTAATTTATATAAAATCCAGGTTTTATAATAATTTGAAACTCATATTTATTAAATATATTTAATACAAACAATACGTTATTTTATACTGTATTGATTACATTTATATTGATTATATTTTGATTATTGTTATCTATATATTTTGAAATTATATTTCATTATTTATTTAAATATATATATATATAGATAGATAGAAAAACATTTGTATAAAATATATATATGTATAGACGTATAAAAAAACATTTGAACTTTAAACCTCAATCCCATTCGCAAATACAATAATTTAATCAGTATTGTCGTTACTGGTCTCTCGATCATTTCACAAATGGCCGGCCATTGCATCGCGGAATGCCGCTTGCGTATCAATGTCTTGTTGCGATTGTTGAGGCAAACGATGAAACTGATCGTTTGCTTCATTGTCGAGATCGTCAAACTCTCCCCGTTCCCCATGTTCAAAAAATTGGTCATCTATGCCAAATTTCTGTATGAAGTTGTGGATCACACAACATGCGATGACAAGATCTCGTTGACGATCTAAGCTGTATGGCGGCATAGGTCCTTTCAGAATTGGGAATCTATTCTTTAGCACACCAAACGCCCGCTCGATGACATTACACAACTGTGAGTGACGTTGATTAAATAACTCTTTTGGTGAATGGGATTGCCGGTTGTTACCTCTAAAGGAGTTGATATGATAACAATCTTGACGGTACGACGCCAAGAATCCAGGAAAATTGGGATAAGCGGAATCCACTAAAAATATTTACCTAAAACAACATGAGATATTTATCAATTAAGGCTGTAAAATTAGCTGTTCCACAAGCACTAATGTTAAATGTAATACCATTTGGTGGCCAAAGAAAATTCAGATCATTATTTAGACAGTCCATGAAGACACGGGCATCATTTGCGCTACCCTCCCATCCAGCCATGACATACGTGAACATCAAGTCAAAATCACAAACAGCCATAACATTTTGTGATATATCACCGTGACGTGAACGGTATGCATTTTGCCTGGACACCGGAACACTTGCTGCTATAAGTGTTCCGTCAATTGCGCCGACACAATCCTAATAACAAATAATTTCAAACATTATCAGAAGGAAAATGCAATATATATTACCTTAAAATAATACCGATGAAAAATAAAATAATTTCGATAATTAATAACACTTTCGGTCAAAAATAAATAATTTTAGTGAAAAATAAAAATAATTTCGGTTAAGAAATAAATAATTTCGAAGAAAAAATGAATGCAGTATAATTACCTTAAAATATGGAAAGAAGTGTGTATTGTTAAGAATTCTGGGATGTATATGACTGAAATTTGGAGGACATATCA
Organism: Sesamum indicum; assembly: GCF_000512975.1. NCBI lineage: Eukaryota > Viridiplantae > Streptophyta > Magnoliopsida > Lamiales > Pedaliaceae > Sesamum > Sesamum indicum. The sequence continues at coordinate 8,990,510 of NC_026153.1, forward strand.
GTTCCGGTGCAAGAAGATTCAAAGCTCGCGAAACCCTTTTCATATGCCTAGAGATGGTCTCCAAAGAGTGCTGGAACCGCTCGCAACTCGTTCTCTGGCGCTCGCTTAAACCAACGGTTTGTAAGAAAATAGCGACTGATTCCATGACAGAGATACGCGTCCGTTGCGAGTCCATTAAAACACCTTTCCCTTTTAGGAACAGGCATAAATGCTGGAACGTATCTTTGTTCATACGTAACATATTATAGATTCGATCGGGGTGATCGGACAGAAGCTCGCTCAGCCAATCAGAGCCTTGCATAATTAAATTATGTTGTGGTTGTTTCGAACACAGAATTGAAGTGCTTAACAATTCATGAATTAACCTGAGGTTGTTTTCATCATCCGATGAAATATCAGAAGAACTATTAGACTGACTATTGCCGCTTGATTCATCCATCTATCTATTTTTTCTCAAATTGGTTGGTGATATATTTGTAATCTAATGCAAGTATGCAAAAGACACAAGGCAGAGTACTCTTTTATAATTGGCCAATTGTGTATCAACCCCCAATATTTGACAAGAAAGGGGGTTGGTGACATATATGACAAGAAAGGGGGTTGGTGACAAAATTGACAACAAAGTGGGTTGGTGACAAAATGACAACAAAGAGGGTTCGGTGACTTTTACCGGACGGGGGTTTGGGGAAATGCAATTACATCTAGTGTAAGGAAATGAGGTGAGTAAAGTGAATAAATAATTGAATTGTTTTTAGTTTATATATTTCCAAAAATTACTTGGACAATTTTAATTGGAAAGATTTTAAAAGCATTCTACTCTAATTTCAATTTGTAGTTTATTGGATACTAATAATATGTTTCATTTTCTTATGTAAGATTATTTTTAATAAAATTGAATTCAAACACCTTCTATTCAATTATAGTGAAATTTAGATGAGTAATAAAAGGCTTCTAACAAATGTGATAAATACAAAATGCTGCAAAAGAAATGACTGTAATTTTTTTTTTTAGCCAGCTAACTATATTTCATATTCACTTTAGTTCAATAATTATACCTATTTTTTTTAAAATCTTGCAGCTATTAAAATTAATGACGTTGATTAAAATGATGAATTACTATCACGCAAGTATATAAAAATGATGTAAAGAAAAACAACTACAACTAACATCACGCAAGCATATAAAAAAATTGTCTTCAAATTCATGCAGCCCCTATAACAATAAAAAAAATTGTTCACTTTTTCAAGCTTTCAACCCAAGCACGCTTGTCCTCATCACTCATCAGAAGAAACATTTGACGCCTCAACTTCAACAAAAACTGATCTTGCGCTACAAAGAATAAATACCGCGGTAGTCCCTCCATTTTAGACAGTGCAGCCATGCAGTCTTCAATATTATCGTTCGAAATATTTGCCAGCTTCCGAGTTTTGGCTTCACTGCAAGCGGTTATGGCATCAATGCATTTATCAACTCGCTTCAACCGATCACTTTGCCCCCCTTTTCGCTGCCGACCTCTTGTTGCTGTTGGATTTTGCTCGGGCCCGGATGCAAGTGGATTATCAGTAGCCATTGCAGGGTAGCTTACATCAACGTCATCATTGTCATTGTTGGAGACAGGAGGCATGGCAGAAGAACGGGCATGGCTACCAGTGGCCACAGAAAATGAGAACATCTCAGTACATAAATCGAAATGAGGAAGACCCTTATTTTTCAAGCCAGACTCTCTCGGATTAGCCTGCATAATCAGTCACACTTTAATTAATTGACGTATGTCAAGAAATGATGAATAGATTTATCAAAATAATAGGAGAAATGTAATACAATTACCACGATCCATTCAGCCCAACAATCCTCTGATGCAGTCACGGTGCACGTTGTTGGGTCCCAACCAAAACCAGTCTGTTTGTACACCAAATCGTAAAACTTACGCCAAAGCATCCGAAGCCTGTTAGCCTTACCTTTAAGCTGCGCAACTGTGTATTGTGTTTTATTACGTTGGGACAATTCAATCCCGATCTCACGCCAAATTTGCTCACTAAATGTTGATGAGAGAAGGTGTCCTTTCTTGTAATGCTCATACATTAATTCAATGAGCAGAGACACCTGTGGCATATCCGAAGACGTATTACATGCAACCTTGACTTTGGATCCCAAGACGTATGACATGCCACCTTCCCCTTTCGATTCATCTACCATGTAAGTTAAAGTCACGACGTAAGTAAAAATATCTAAAGTATTAATCATAACTCATAACTTCACATTTGTAAGTATAAACAATATCTGAGAACTATTTTTAATTTACTCTAATTAATCATTATTATAAATTTTTGTAATTATTTTATTTATTATTGGTAGTAAGTACAATCCACTAAATATTATTGTATTATTTCATTAGCATATAACATGTGTATCTAAATATTATCGTATTATTTCATTAGCACACGATCTAAATATTATCATATTATTGTTTATCCTTAATGAGTTGATTGAGACGAGAATGAATGTATAAAACTGATTGTTATTCAAACACATCAAGTTAAGAGAACGTGATAATCATGACATTATTTGACATACAATTTTTTTTAGAATAATTACACTGTTGAATTTTTCAAAATTCAATCTAATTACATATAAACTTCATATAATTTTTGAGAATATATTATATTAAATCTAGTCTGGCGCGACAATTACATGATTGATACTAACTGATTATGAAAGAAGTGATTGTAAGCTAAATTCCAAAACTAACATTATTCTTATGTCAAGAATTCTACCAAGTATTGAATCAAACCATAATTAGTGAAGTATAAAAATCGAAAAAGGAATGATTTTCATGATAATAAAATTATAGTTAAGATGAGCTTCATTAAGTGATGAGCAGGTCGAAAATGTCTATTTCATAGAACAATTAATTCACAGCCAGGTACCATTCTTGTACATTATTGGTGTGCTGTTTGATGGTTGTGCAACTTTGCATGAAATTGGAATGGAGGACGTTTGAACCATGATTTCCAATAACATTTGATAGACTATATGCATCTGTGGAACACCCCCTGCCCCTCTCTCTTCCTTCCTAATTCTTTACTTATAGAGAATATGCTGTTAATCTATGGTCTTAATGTTATCTAAATGTGATTTTGGTATAACTTAATTCACAAAATAATCACGACAAAAGGGGCGAAAGGGTATAAGAAATTGCATTTAATTACCAACAAAAAAAAAATTTTACAAGTCTACTTAATCGCAACTGAAAACAAGCACTAACTGCTACATGAAGTTTGGGCTTCAGCTGAACACTACTAATGGAGAAGAAAATTCCTATCACCTTCTTTACTACAGATTTCATATTTCTGTTTCTGCACTAAAGAAAACAGCATAAACAGACGTTATGTGGTACAGAGCTCACCTTAGTTCGAGTGCCGCGCTTTCTCTTCCGGCAAGTGACTTCGTCGTTCGAACCACACGACTCGACGTTCGTAAAAAAAGGATGGATCCGTGGGTGAGTTTCAGGGGAAGAGGAAGGAGGAGGAGAGCTGGTTTTGTTTGAGAAGTCCATTGAAAGGAATGGTTGAGAGAGAAAATCAATTTTAATTGATGGGAAAGAAGCAAATAGTGGCTGACAAGAGAAGACAACTATGACAAGCCTATTTGACCTATTAAATTTGAAATTGAGAATTGAATTGGGAATGCATTCTCACTAAAAAAGGTATAAAACAAACACATTCCCACATTCTCAAACAGTGAAAAGTGGGAAAAATCCCATTGAAAACACAACCAAACCAGCCCTAAGTTTTCATTCATCCAGTAATATTTACAGTGCACTCCGGGCATACCCAGAGAGATACAAAAAAACCCACGCTAAAGTTTAAAGAGCAATTAAACCGTGTGGGAAAAGTGTCAAAAGGAGCCTATACACTGTGATCTTGACTGAAATAATAAGCCCCTCGAGACTGGGTTTTGCGCCCTCAAAGATGACTTCATTGCGATGCCTCCAAAGGATGTAGACCGTGCATGCCAAGCTAGGTGTCGCGCTTTGTTATGAACGGAGGAGCTAGTTTTCACCTTCTTGAGCCACTTCACGCACTGTGCAGGGTGGACATGCTTCGGTTAATCCCAACTACTTTCGTGATTGAAAAATATTATATGAAAAGTTATAAATTGGGTAATAATTGGTCGTGTTTGAAAATAAAAATAAAAAATAAAAATAAAAAATAAAAATAAAATGATTTGAAGCTTGAGTGCCAGGAATTAATTTTAGGGTATTGGGTAGGAGCGTACGCAGTGCGAATTGGGTTAATTTAGGTTAATTTTTTGTACCCAACCCAATATTTGTAATTTTTAGAAAATTTAACTTAAGCCCAACTTAATAATCAGCAAAACAATAGTTTGTAGTTTAACTGGGTTGGGGCTAGTTATTAGTACTTAATATAAATTCAGTTATATTCGTATTTTATGACAACTTACGGGGAAAAGTTCATTTTCATCCCTGGCTTTTGAAATCAATTCCAAAATTATCCCTATATTTTTAATTAACTTCAAATTAGTCCTTCCAACAAGTTTTCCGAACATTACTTTCTGGCAGAACTATATGATTTTCCTAAACTACCCTTCATAAAATTTTACCTTATTGATATAATGGTCCCTCACATTTAATTTCTAGTGCAATTTACTCCCTTGTACATAGATTGTATAGAAAAGACTTAAGATTTGTATAGAAAATACATAAAGAATTTAATCCGTTGCAAGACAAAAGATATTTTATAAATACTTTTAAATTTAAAAAATTATTTTTGTCAAAATATACTTTTGTGTGGAAAAAAGACTAATAGTTTTGTCGAAATATATATTTAGTTTTTATGGCATATTTATTTACGAAATAATTTAGTCTTGTCACGTGTTTATATAATTTTTTATAACTCATTTTTTTAAATTAACCTTTTAATTTAATAAAAAAATATTTATTTTTAAACATTGTTCAAAAATATGTTGTAATATATTTTTTTAAGATTAAATTTTTAACGAAATATGTTTGATGCACAAATAATATTGTCCTAGTTGAGAAATCCTACATAATGTTATATAAACATAATTAATAAGTCAAATAATTTATTGTCTAAAAACAAAACAAATTCATATATCTTATTATTACATTTCGTGAATGAGAGCTCTAATAATTTAAATAATTTATTAACTTAAAATTAAAAAAAATACATATATTTACTAATATTTGATAAAAAAATATTATTTTTTATATACAGGTTTGAGTACAACGGATTTAATTGTATTGAAATGAAAATGTGTGGGACAAAAATGATTTTAAGTAAAATTATTAGAAGGGGTAATTCAAGAAAATCATATAATTCGGCTGAAAATTAATGTTTGAAAAATCGTGGGAAGGACTAATTGAAATGATATGGATGATTCTAAAGTTAGTCTGAAGAGTCGAGGATAAAATTGAATTTTACCCCCAATTTATGCTTTTGTTACCGTTATTTTGTCATAATAAATGTATGTTTTTGTACTGATAATTAGCAAAAATATAAAAATATAGATATCAATTACAATGTGTAAAAAATAAGCACTTATACATGATTATATATTTATGGAAAAAGTATTATTTTAGTCCGCTAAGTATGCCTAATTTTAATTTTAATCCGATAACTATGTCCATTTTTGTTTAGGTCCAGTAACTTATGAATTGCTTATTTTTAGTCATCTGGCAGATTTTTGGACAATTTTACCCCTATGCAACTTTTGAAAGGCAGTTTTAGTCCATATGCACTCATAGGGGTAAAATTATTCGAAAAGCTACCAGAGGACTAAAAGTAAGCAATTTGGTAAGTTACTGGACCTAAACAAAAATGGACATAATTATTGAACTAAAATTAAAATTAGGCATACTTAGCAGACTAAAATAATACTTTTCTCTATATTTATTATAGAAGAATACAAATAAATATAAAAAACTTACCAAATTTTTTATGAATAAGAATGTGAAAAAATCCTTATTTTGAATGGAATTATATAAGAGATGGATCATTATAATATATAAATATTAAACAAATATTATTTAAAAGTAAAATAAGATGATTATGAAAATAGATTGCATCAAAATAATGATATCATCTATTTCAAATTTTTGCATTTATCAATATAGAAGATTATCAATAACCAAGAATTAATTAACTTATTGATCTTATTTACTTTTTCACACATATATATTAATACAATAACAATAAAAGATATTGTAATTGTTATTATTGTCTTGAATGTTAGTTTATGTATTATCAAAATTTTTGTATAAAACATATAAAGAATTCTAGTATATTATATTGTTCTTCTTCTTCTTCTTCTTCTTCTTCTTCTTCTTCTTACTATTATTATTTTTATTATCGCAATTGAACATGGTCTAAGTAAATATAAAATAAATCCAACTGCTAAAATCCGATCTTTTCTTTTTTATTTGTCCAAGACCAATCCAACCCATGTTAGCTTTCTAATCGCAATGCAGGGGTTGGGGCAGCCCGACGATTTTGTTGAACAATATCCCTAGGTTTGGCATAGTTACAAATAATTTTTATTGTTTGAAAAATTACAAATATCCCCTTTATTTTAACGTCCATCTAACACAGAGCTAATTTCGTTAGCCTTCATTAGGTTTCCATCTAATTTCTTTTGTGGTAAACTATCTAAAATGTTCTTTTAAATTATAAATTATAATTTTATATATTTTTCAAAATTTTCTAAAATATTTTTATGGATGATATTCCTTATGAATTATTTACTTTATCCACCCTCAAATTTCTTTTATATTTTTTCAAAGGAAAAAATGCAAGCAACTTTATTGTGAATTGATAATGTGCAAAATACCCCCTGTAAAATAAAAAAATATCAAATTATCTTCTTTTGTTCTTAAAATTGAAGCAACTTATTTCCTTAGAGGGAGGTGTGTAATGCACTCACTCCTCTTGCGACTAGGCATGATTTTTTTTTTTTAATAAAAAGTATTCTTTTTATATAATGTATTATGTGTAAAATATATTAAAATTATAATATATATAAATATTTATTAAATAGAATAAAAATTAATTTTTATATAAAATATATAATATTTTTAATAATATATACTTTTTTATGTAAAAACAAAAGCAAAAACCCCACCCTCACCCCCTCACTGGCTAACCCTGCCCCCCCCCCCCCTTAGTCCACCACCACAACCTCCATGGACATGGTTGTCCTCCACCCTAGTCGACGCCACTCACGCCACCACACCATTCCCAGGCACATTGTCGCCCCGTCCTCTTCCTCTTCCCCTTCCGGTGCCTAGATCAGTTGTCTTCCCCCTGCTTCCCCTCCTCCTCTCCCTTTCTCCTCCCCGTCGCTACCCCTTTCCTGCATCCAGATCAACACCCCCCCTCCCGATGCCCAAATGCACTGCACCCTCGTACCCAAATCCGCCTTCAACCGCCCGTCTCTCTCTCTCTCTATATATATATATAATATATATATATATAGATATATATACTAATGGTCATTGCACGCAATATCCACGAGCATATCACTATAAAAAAAATAAAAATAAAAAGCAGGATTTGGCATGGTTACCCTCGGACCATTCGTACTGTAGGAACAAGAAAGCATTCACTAAGAATTGAATATAAAGGAAGGTTGCACGTCCAAGATTGACGGGAGAACAAATCCGCGATTGGATTGAAGAGTTTAGTCCTGTGGTTTAAGTGTTGTTGCCACTCCCAGATGACTACGGTAGCAAGCATAAGTGGACAAAGAAAATCATCTTCTGGGAGCTCGAATGTTGGTCGACGCATCTAATACGATACAATTTTGATGTCATGCACATTAAAGAATGTGTTTGACAATATATTCAATACCGTGATGGATATAAAGGAAAAAGCGAAGGACAATCTGAATGAACAAGAGGACCTAATGATCATATGTAATCGACAGGAGCTAGAGGTGGGTGGAAGGAGGCCGAACGTGATGGCCAAAGCCTTATATACCCTGACCAATGAGCAAAATAGGAGGAAGTGTGAAATCATCTTAAGTTTCCTGATGTGGCCCGTTTGTGTCGACATGAAGGATCTGAGGCTACATGGCATGAAGTGTCATGATTGTCATGTATTCATGCAGAAGTTGATCCCGATTACCTTTCGCAAAATGTTTTCTGAGCCTGTGTGAGTGATGTTGACAGAGGTTAGAATTCTATTCCAAATTCTATGTTTGACAACGCTCGATGTAAACAAGGTACAAGAATTGGAAGCTAGTGCCGCCACCATCTTATGCAACCTCGGGAAAATATTTTCACCAGTTTTTTTTGACTCAATGGATACCTAACTGTTACCTACCATATGAAGTGTGCGTGGGAGGGCCCGTGCAATACAGTTGAATGTACCCATTTGAGAGGTAAGTACACAAGTTTTCTAGTTATTTAAAATTCTAGTGTCATATATTTTCTAATAAATATTCGCTTAATAGATTTCTTCAAGACATAAAAATGAAGGTGAAAAACAAAGCACATATCAAGGCGCCAATTGTAGAGGCTTACCTTATAGAAGAAATTGATCTATTCACTTCTCAATACTTTAAGCCGCAGATTCTTTGCAAACGAAACAAGCCTCGTAGAAAGGGCGATCTCTGTATGAACAACAATCATATCCACCCATCTATTTTCAACTATCTTGGCCGAGCAAGTGGTGTCTTAAAGAAGAGGTGGCTCAGAGCTTCACATAATTGAACCATACATCTTGTGCAATTGCTAAGTAGTCATGCCATACTATGAGTAAGTGTAGAGATACCAATATAATTTATTCACATTAATTTTTAAGAATTCTAACCTACGTATTGATATGGGGAAAAATGCAAGCAACTCCCTTATGATATCACAAATGAGCAAATTACCCCCTTATGAAAAAATAAATAGCGATTTACCTCCCTGTATTTATTAAAATACAACAATTTACCCCCCTATGGTTTTTAAAATGAAGCAATTTACCTCCCTGTATAAGGAGGTAAATTGCTTCATTTTAAAAAGTATAAGGGGGTAAATTGCTATATTTTTTTTCATAGGGGGATAATGTGCTCATTTTTAATATCACAGGGGGATAAATTGCTATTCACCCTATTGATATGTATTCTATTTTTTTTTACAGATAGGTCCTTTTTACGAGCACCAAAATACAAAAGACCCCAATATTAAGGAGCTAGCAGCTACTCAATTCAATGATTGGTTTAAACGACGTGTAAGTTGTGCCTTTTGAAATTTGCCTTATGAATTGTGTTACAACTATCATTCCTCAATAGATGGTTTCTCTAATATGCGCAATACAGGTGAAATTCGAATTGAATTACACAGACAACAAGCTGTTGAAGTTGCATTATTGGGGTCCTACAACTGAGGTCACAACATTCACCTGTTACTTTGTGGATATTTACATTTCCACATTGAACGTCACAGCGTAAGCAAGTCAACTATGAACTATGGGGTGTGTCTCAAAAGCTCATCATATACAGACACAGATAGTGACTTTTATGGATTCTCGAATAGATGATTCAATTAGATTACCCACTTATTCCAAACATGCAGAACGTTTTGTTTAAATATCATTGGATCGCTGGCCAAAGACATATGGCTCCAGCTCCAAGCCAACTAGGCCAGCGTGGTCCTCCAGGAGAAGTCTGTGAAGAATAAGGTTAATCGGGCGGTGAACCCCACGACGTCCTCTAATGTGTACCGCAAGAGATCATCCTCTATCGGCATGCACAAGAGAAAGATGGTAAGTACATTACGTGGTTTTTTAAGTTTTATCATTATTCTATAAATATTATGCTAACTGTTTTATTCTTCCATAGGAGGCATAGCTCGATCAGCCGCCCAAGCAGATGGAATTGTTTGCCAAATGCTACAAGAAGATTGCAGACGGCGTCTGGAGTGGCCCGAGGGTAGCTAAGGTAGCGGTACATAAATTAGTAATTTTATTCTTTTTAAATAATTTTGGATAAAATTCTAATAATTTTGTTTATTTTATAGGAGATGTTCTAGAAACTGATGGAGGATCATCAGCCTTAGCCCATGACCGAGGACCACGATACCCTAACCAAATCGGAGGCTTTAGTGGTGATGAGCAGCAGTTGTGGCTGGCTGTAGTCGGGGGCAAGAACAAAGGTCGTGTATTCGGCTTTGGTTTTGAGGCCCACGTCTCCGGAACTACTCCACATGATAGCAATGATGAGGGAAATGTAGGCCAACTCCTCGACTGCGAGACTAGACGATCGCTTCCACTAGTGCCCCAGCATAGCTTCAGACAAACCTCCCGCCGTCGAACAATGACGATATGGACGACAACGGCGAGGAGGGTTTAGATTAAGTTTTAAAATTTTTTCAATATTGTAATTGGATAATATTTTATTATATAATATTTTTTTTCATAAATTGTTCATATTTTATAATGTTTATTACATTCCATTATTTCATTCTTATTTAATTAATTAAATTCATAAAGTTAACTAATTAAAATTTTTAAAATTAAATTCATTATTTATTAAAATATATACATTAAATGATTTATTAAAATTTATTATATTAATTAAAATATTTATTAAATTTTTTTAAATATGTAAATTAAACCATTAACATAAATTTTACTAAGATAATGTTACAAATTTGAAAAAAGACATTGTTCGGAAAATCATTACGAAAATGATTCTGAAGACGTGTTCCTAAATAGGCTTGAATGTTCCTAAATGTATTGCAACGTCAACTAATTCAAACACCACATTATGTTCCAAAAAAGATTCCTAAAACACTTGCAAGAGACTGTTCCAAACCAAAAACACCCGTGCATAAGAATTTCAAATCTTGCTTGGCAGTCGCTTCTGAAGCATACAACCTCTGCATGCAAGGGATAACCGAAAACTACCTAAGAATGGCATACGGTGTCTTCTTGCGATTAGGATTTCGCTCCTTGGTCGGCTTGTACCTAGCTTATCCACAAAACTTGCAGTACTCATGATCAATGTCATCCTTCCAGTACATCATGCAACCATTCTTACATGCATCAATCTTCTCAACAAGTAAACCTAAGTCTCTTATTAATTTCTTCGTACTATAATAATCCTAGGATAGGGTGTGGTCACGGGGTAATATATGATCAGCCCACTGGGATATTCAATCATATACATGCTAAGAAATATGGCCCTCGGCCTAGATATTCACCAACTTAGCAACAACCTGTAGTTGAGATTGGGTACAAGCGTTCCACAACAGCTGCTCGGCAGCATACACTACATCATGAAATCGATCTGCCGATCCAGACACATAATCGTAGGGGGTCCCATTGTAATATAAACTAGGCTCTACATCAGTAGGATACAATTTCGTACCATCATCAGACACACCAAACTGGTTATAATTAGAAAACCAAACAGCCGGCCCGACGGCATCAAAAACCATCATCTGCACCAATCCATCTGTGGCCCATCACCCTAGGGCGTACTGGTACCCTCCATAACATGAGAAATAGGAGTTTGCTCCTCTTGCAATGAGGCCGCGGTGACAGCCTCAAAATGCTCATGTACCCTCTCCTCCGCTTGAGAAGTCCAATTATAATACTTCAGCATAAAATCTTTCATAAACAAGTCAAAATTTACCTCATTCGTGGTTTTAAAAATTTCATTTCTGCACTTTCTACAAGGACACTTAATTTTCTCCCCGTCCATGTATGCATGTTGAGACTTGGCCTATTCTATTAATGTAGCAACACAATCCTCAAACTCCGGCCCTATTCGGAAGGTTCTTCTTATACATCCATCGTCTCAACTATCTTAACATGATGATGAGTCCTACACATACACACGCACACACATATATATTATAATATTAAATTTAATTGACAAAATTACAACAGTATAAACAATTGACAAATAAAGGGTTAAAGTTGTTACTTGATCAAAATAACTTCAAATATCAACAAAAATTCGAGATAGATTGACGAACAAGAGTATAAAAATATTAGTGTGATAGTGAGAGATCAAAAAAATTCAAGAGAGATTGAGGAAATAGAGAGAAAATAAGAAGAATGGAAGAAGATAGTGAGATTAAATGGAAAGAGAGGAACACATTTATATAGAAAAATTTGGAACAGGTATAAAAACATATATTTAGACGTTAAAAAACATTCGTTAATTTAGATTTTGAAACGGTCCTTGGGATGGCGTTAGGAATGTGCTTTTTTGACCAGTCAAATATACCCGTTGTATTTCATTTAGAACAGTCTCAATAATACTAAATAAATAATATAAAAAAATAGTTCCAATTTCTATCGAGTTTTGGAATGAAATTTTTGGGATACATTACTTCTTAAATAAAACTAATAATTTGGAATGATTTTTCACATAATTGATTAAAGGTGTTCCAAAATCGTTCCGAACTATAACTTATTTTGGAACACATTTTCTAACTGTCATGTTTTGGACATCCTTTGTCACACATATAGGAACAGTCAACTCAAGACCATCCTTAATTCTAATATTGTGTTCCAAATAGAGTTCCAACCATTTACCGTTACTATTTTGGAACGTCTTTGGATCGATTTTTTGTAATGCCGTCTATAATGACGAATCATGAATCGTTCCAAAATCCCATTCAAAATAATTTCTTTATCTTATGACCGTGCCAAAAGCCAAAAAAATCGTGCCTAAACCCACCCCATATTTCGCATATTTTTGTAGTGTAGAAAAAATAACTGTGGTGTGAGATGAAGAGAAAAAAAAAAATTATGAAGGAATGACAAAGACAAGTGCTCGCAAAAAGAAAGAAATGTGAAGAGGGGTGAGAGAAGCATGAAGTAGTGGCTTAAAACAAAAAAAAATATTGAAATTACTATTTTGATCAATAATTTTTTTAATGAATGAAATGAATTAAAAGGGTAAACTTGGCATTCAAAATTTGGTAGGTCAAAAAGTTTTTTATAATAGTATAAATGTATATAACTATATATATATAAATAAATGTATATGCATAAATAGTTTTTATTATAAAATTATAAGTTCAAATTAAATTATATATAATGTATAATTTTATTTTTATTAATTTAAATTTAAATCATCAATTTGAATTAGATAAAATCTACACTATTGATTTATAAGTTAAATCAGACCGTAGATTGATCAAAATCCAATTATTATTAAATAAAGACATAAATGTTATTCTAAGTTTTAAATTAAAAAAATAAAAAAATAAAAAAAAATACGCATGTGATTCATGAAACGCTTTAGGGAGGATAAATTGCTTTATTTATGATAACACAAGGGGGTAAATATTGTTTATTTTTCACAGGGAAGTAACCCTTTTTCAAATATTCTTTTCCAGTTAAAAAAAAATACTAAATCAATAAGGGTAAAATAGTAATTTTTGTCAACCTCATCATCTAGGGGCTACATAATTATTTTGTAATTTTGAGGGGAGGGGTATTTGTAATTATTCAAATTAAATAACAATTGAGTATTCGTAATTATGCTAAATTTTAAGAAATGTAGGTGTAATTATCATTAATTTAATTTTATAATTATGCGAATAGGCTGCAAAAATTAGTAAGAATTTATTTCTAAATTTTGGCTAGTTAAATCAGATTAGTTTATTCTTGTCAACCTCAATCTTTTCTGGAATTATGATATTAAATCAGATCTTGTGTGTTGGGCACTTTTAAATGTGTACTTCATGTACGCACATAAAGACTTCTGACTTAACAAAGACGAACAGAAGTCAGAGAGTATGGGAGCTGTCTGACCTTTGACTAAATGGGAAATTCTAAATCACATCGGGTTTAGTCGGATTTCAATTAATTATAATATGCTTATTTATATTTAATTTATAATTTAAGTAAAATAACCAATTATATAATAAATGATCATACTTACTCTATAATTGATTTGATTGGATCCATACTGATTTTGGTAAAAATATTTCAAAACCATGAGTAGTTTAAGAAAGAGTCATTAGTCCTCTCGGCGAAAAGTTGAAACATTGATTTTGATCCTTTTATAAGTACCAAAAAAAAAAAAAAAAAAGGAGGCATTAGTCGAGCGCATTTTCTGCAAATTGTAGTTTCCATGTACATTTTTTATTCTGGCTAGCACACATGGATTCTATCGTGGTAAGAATTAGGGTAAATTATAACCAGCTGCTTTGAAATTTGGTATACTTATGAATAATTTCTCGTTGTTTGAAAAATTATTCACGTCCCCACATATTTGATGAAATTATGTAATTTTTAAATGGAGGTTCAGAATTTTCAACTTTACACTTATTGTATCTTTTTTTTCTTTTATTATGGAAAAATTGAAAAAAAAATCGGATGAGATGGATGGAAGTTTTTGAAATGTTGTAAAAGAGATTGTCCAGTAAGTTCGTAAAATAGTTTAAGAAAATTTTAAAAAATAAGTATAATTAGAATTTATAATGCACAAATGTATGGTCAGTTCATCATAAAAAAAATGGTAGAAATCTAATGGAAACTAATGGATTGGTCTAGTTATTAGATGATCATTAAATTTAAGGATATTGATAATAGATATTTACAAATTTATAATTATGTCATATTTCAGTTCATCATAAGAAAGAATGGTAGAACCCTAATGCAGACTAATAGATTGGTTTAGTTATTAGACGATCATTTAAAATTAAGGATATTGATATTTTTTTAAATAATAATAAATTTACAAAGTTATAATTATGTCAAATTTCAATAGAAGTGGTAATTTACTCTAAGAATTATACATCCTTCCTTCTGCACATGTACAGATCTTCTCTCTCCCCATTAGCAACTTGAATTCCTCATAGCAGAAATCCTTCCTTTGTAGTAGAAGATGCAAAACACTCTTGTAATAGGAATCTCGATTCCGACAAAGGGACTGGTTTTGTGAAATTTTCTACTTTTAGATAAGTAATTTTTGGGAAAATTCTAGTTTGAATCAGATTTGATCTAATCAAATCAATCACGGAGCAAATATGATACACTTGCTGTGTGATTGGTCACTTTTTCTGTATAGCACTTGTCATATAATTGATTCTGCAGGTTTGGCCGAATCAGGTTTGGGCTAGAAATTTCCGTAATTTTTGTGAATAAAATTGAAAGTTGTACGTAGTAAAATCAGGGATGGATGGTGATTGTGAAAACAATGAAAAGCATAGAAAAATTAAATTGGGTAGTGTTTGGGGAAAAAATAATTTGAAAAGAAGCTCAATTGACTAAAGACTATTTTTATGCCCATACGTTAAAAAGATTTTATACTTTGCTTAATATTTATATTTGTTTTTTGTCAATTAAAATTATTTTTTGTCAAAAAATAAGATATTTTGTTTTAAGTAGTATATTTCAAATTTATAGTTTTTTTTACAAGCATTTATCATATATATTATTAAAAAAATAGTGAAACTTATAAAAAATTAAATATTTGATTCAATGATACTCTCACTAAGTTATATAATTATTCAATTATAATCAATATATAATAACTTGCATATATGATTGTCAAAACATATATGTTTTTTCCATTAACCATAGCAAATTTAATTTATATTTTTATATGATATAGGAGTAATATTTAGATAATATATAAAAATTTTAAAACATTAAATATGTCAAAGGATGAATTCTGTTAAATTATTCAAATTATTTAAAAATTCTAATATCAACTTTAGATATTTTGAAATTTTTGCAAACACTCCAAAAGCTACAAAAACACAATTTTTATAACTAAATCTAAATGAATAAACGAATTTCTCTCCCTTATTACATGTGTGGACTATGAATTAATCAATTTCTATAATCTCCTTTTCCTCATCCTTTCAGCAGACCTCTTTCTCAACCCATTGAGCTGCCTCTCCCACACCTCCCTAGGGTAATCACCCTCCCTTCTACTCCCAAACCGGAGCCCCGACGATGAATCCTCCGACCGCAACTCATAGTCATAAACCCTACGCAAATTAGGGTCGGAAAGCGTCTCGTACGCCTCCCTTAGCTCGATGAATCGTCTTGTGGACTCCTCCTTCGTCAGATGAGTCGTGCAGACGTCGGGGTGGTACTGAAGCGCCATAGTCTTGTAAGCTTTCTTTATCTCATCAAACCCTACATTTCTAGAGCTGAGAGACAGGATCTCGTAGTAGTTGTTGCTCTGCCCACTCTGCATGGCTACCGATCGGCACGTCGACAAGGGCTTCCGATTCTTGGAGGACAGCTTACTATGTTTGTGTCTGTTGACATAATTAGGAACGAGGGAAACAGCCGGTTTTGCTAGGTTGTGGTTGATGTGCATGGACAGTATTGACACCTCCATTGTGTGTGTTTGTGTGTGTAGAAGTTGGAGAAAAGGGTTTCATTTATACACACCATATGGAGAAAGGGACGCAGATTCTTACAAGAAACATGTTGGTGTGAATTTGTTGATATTAATGAAGATTCTTGTCTTCAACTGTGAGTACTATGCTTGTGATTGGAAGTATTCGGGAACGCGGGATGGTCGACGCACATATCGTAGGTAGTTTGAACGTAAATTTGGTGTGTATGTGTTTGTCGGTACGTGTGTTAGAATTGTTGGAGGCTTGAAACATCAATTGCTCAGCCACAATCGGCCTGCCCTCTTTTGACTTTTAGTTTGATTTGAACACTGAGGAGATTCCGCCGCGCCGTATGCTGAAAAGTGACGATGAAATCGTCCGCGCGCGGAGGCATCCGTCCATACTATGTCATTGTTTCCGAAATGCGATTTGATTCTTCTATCGTACTCTCGTATTACATATTGTGAAGATACATCAATAATTGATTGACACATATTTTAATTCTTTAATTTGCTAGTTGTTGTCGCACGCAGTCATCACGATTATATCAAATAAAGCATAACGTGAGATGAAAGAAAAATGAAATTTGTAAAGAGATGCAGAAGTAGTGCGAGGTGAGAAGAAAGAAATATAGTCTAAGGTGAGAACGAAAAATTAAATTGTAATTGTGGATTTATTATAAATATGAATATTTGTGTGGAAAAAAAGAGATGGAGAAGGTAAGAGAGGGTTGAGAGAAACTTTTTATAATTATAAGATTAATGAAAAATATTAAAATTATGTACTATTCTGATCAATTTTTTTTAAAAGGAATAAATTAATTAAAGAATTAATTTGGATATTCAAAAGTTGGTACGATATTTTTTTTTATAATAATATATAAAAAATGTAGTTAAATTATGTTCTTATTTAAAAGTAATAAGGCACCATACTACACAACGTAAATGTGTGATAAAATACCTTTCACCGTCTAAACGTGTATATTTGTTTATTTAATAGTGGAAGAAAAACAAAATCGCTCAAAAAAAAAATAGTGAAATAAAATTTATATCGACACTCGAGTTTTTTCATTAATATCATATTGGTACTTGAGTAATAATGATTCAATTAGTACCCAAAATATATTATTTATGACATATTGATACCTGAGTAATTACAAATGATGTAATTAATATCCAAGTGACACCATTAATATCAAGGAAAATGCAATTGTAATCCTGTAAATTAGGATTGACAATTTTGGTTCTGTTCAAATTAAAATTAATTATTTGGTTTTGTAACTTTAAAAATTGTGGCAATTTTAATTCTTTCTGGTCGATTTGGCCAAAAAATTCCACGTCATCAGCCATGTCAATACCTAAATGGAACTTCCAATGAATTTGATGACTTGGTAGTCAAGTTTTAATTTTTAATTGTAATTTTGGTCCTGTATCTTTAAAGAGTTGACAATTCTAGTCCTCTAACTTTGGATATAGCAATTTTAGTCCTCTATATTTCAAATACTTGGACGATTTGGTCCTTAAGCCCAATTAGTGATCATTTTTCCCTTTTATGATAAAAGCACAATAGTTCTATATATGCTCTTAATCAGGCCCATGCTCTTAAGTACTCGCTGCTTACCTCTTGCGTTTAGGGGTTGTATGCTTCAAAATCGACTGCCGAGCAAATGATGTGGCATGCCAACCATCAAACGAAGGAGGGATCCATGTTCCGTCCATCTGATGCAGACGCATGGAGACATTTTGACTGGATATATCCCAATTTGCAGTAGAGTCCTGTAATGTTAGGCTGGGTTTCTGTACAGATGGGTATGTACCGGACGTGCAGTATAGTCGTACGTATTCATGTTGACCCGTTATACTTACACCGTACAATCCCCCACCTGGAATGTGCATGAGTTTTGAGTATATGTTCCTAATGATGGTTGTCCCTAACCATCCAATTCGAAACATCTCATCATGTTTACCTGGAGCCGCTAATCGAAGAGTTGCAGAATCTGTGGCATGTGGGTGTACTGACGTACGACAATCCAAAGAACGAGACACTCACAATGCGTTGTTATGGACTGTAAACGACCTATCCGCCTATGAGATGGCGTCTGATGCCTGTATGCAAAACCAAAGCTCAAAGAGTCATCGATGGATTGAAGTCGCGTTTCAAGAAGTGGAAACAATACCTACTCCACAAGTGTTACGAACAATCATAGTTGACTTGGATGACCCAAATGGTATACATCTAGTTGTTGATCTCTCTATTGCAAATCAACAAGGAGCAGGTACATCCCGCTCGACAATTGGTGAATCTGATGACGATTCTGACAAAGATAGCTTTGACAAGGATTACGAGACTAAAGAAGACAATAATTATGATTGAAAGTTTACTGTTTCTGTAATCAAACATCTATAAAATTTCTGTAAAAATTACTTATTAAATATTTTTATTATTATTCTGTATGAATAATTATGTTTTGTCTTAAAAAAAATTCAGATTAGGAAAGGTTGTATAGAGCCTTGACTGTTCCCAAACCATTCCAAATAGGAGCAGTCAACAAAAAAACCGACGCTTAAAATATCCTTCCTTATTGTACGGAAATAATGTTGAATTTCAAGTTGGAACGGGCAAATAAATAACAATCTTGCCTGAAAATATTACAACATTTTGTAGAAAATAAGACGGAAATTCAAAAATTAGGAACGGTCATTTTTTCAAACAAATTTAAATTTGGCACCAAATGAAAAGTGGAGGAAAATTTACATTTAGGAACGGTTGTTAAATATTTGACCACTCGTAAGACGAATTTAAAGCTAAAAGTATAAACAAATCGTTCCTAATATGTATATAAGAAAATCATGCCTAAAGGAGTAACAAAATTGTTCCTAATAATAACAAAAAATTCCTAGTTCAATTACTGGTTACGATATCTGTAGCACTCCCTACTCACTGCATTTAATTATCTATATTCATCCTTTCTTTAATTACAATTCGTTTTATACGTAATTTCTTTTCAACCTGTAACATAAAATATTCTACTTTATCAATATAATATATAAATATCATAAAAGATATTAGACATTGCCAAAAATTTATTATTTACATCAACCGATGTCCTTATAACTTCGAGGGCATAGCGTAATAGCCATAGTATACAATTTTAACACAACCCAACAATAGACTCAAATGTTTAACAACCAAACAGCCAAAACTCCAACTTCAAATGACATGGCTGGCCCACCTAATAAGGACCACGGCACGGCTCGAAGTCCAATGTGGCTAGTCAATGTGACCTATCTCCTGAAAAATACGTGACAAGGAATGAGCTGCCTACTCAATAAGTAGAGCTAACCAGTCTATATATATACACATATGCCACAAGTCACGTACAATGCAATCACATCAATTAATAAATATTCATCATATAGCAATAGCATATATAAGGAATAATGCATTTCCACGACTGTACATCAATTCACGATATGATATTTGACGTTATCGCTTATTAACTAAGGGCCCTACTTACTCTAATTGGAGTACATTAGTCAATGGTTTTGCCGGCCATCATCATCTCAATCAAAGCCATATCATATACAACACAGAATACACATTGTATGTGATATCCCCACATTCTCTACATTGGAGTGTAGCAATATCAGCACAGGACAACACAACAAGCATGGTATCTCCACATCACCTCAGTATATAGCTAACAACACAGGATATTCCCCGCTACTTGTAATACCCCGGTACCCTACACGCCACGGTACCTAACTTAATTCATATATTTTTCATATTACACCATTAATCACGTCATCATCAATCACATTATCGTAAACCATTGACTATGTTCCCAATTAGGTAAGCACCATTTCAATTTACGATCATCATTCTATTCTCTATAATGATTACTTCCTCAATAAAACTTTTCAATTTGATTTCATACAACAATCAATTATACGATCATCACATAATCATATCTCGCGTGTCCCTATATTACAATCACATATAACAGATAATAACCATTTCACCGATATTAAGATAATCCAACAAGTAATCCACAACTAATTATATAAACAATCAATATACAAACCCACGTATATAAATATAAATCCAATTCCACGATCAAATATAAGAAACCAATATATATAATATGTAATACTAAACATATCACTATATATATATATATATATATAAATCCAATTAGTTATACTTACCTTAAATCCCAAAATATTTCGATTTCACAAGGGACTGCTCAACCCTCTACTTTATCGTCATGTCCTATAACAGAATATTATACGTATAATCAATATATATAGAATATTATAAACTCTAAATAAAATATTATATAATGTTCGTAAATTTTCCACCAATATTTTAATATTTCACTTATATTAAAGTCCAAATTCCTGTTCTATTTTTTTTTTAAATAACTATACTTTCTAGGCTTTCCATGTATATATTTAATCTATTAACTAACTTATAAGAATTCATGTAATCAAACTCTTTATAAATACCTTTTCTAATATCATCCCTAAGTTAGATTATCATTAAAACTTTATTTTCTCTTTTTCTTTTTCTTTAAAACGTAATATTTCGTAAATATAATTTTTGAAACATTTCTATAAATTTTCTATCAATTTCTCGTTGCTATATAATTTAATTAAACAACAATACATAGAATTATGTATTTGGTTAATCATTCCGGTGGAATTATGTAAATTAAGTATAATAATAATTAAATCTAACAAATCTAATAATTTAATTAACCAACTTTATCATTTTTACATTAAATGTGATATTTAATTCGATACAAATTTAAATAGCCAAACTCAAAAAATATTTCGATTAAATAGTAGATCGTTCAGTATAAACAACATTTAATAAATGAACTAATTAAATAATATAATTATATAAATTATTAAAAATTAAAATATAAATTCTTACCTCTGTTCTTCGTTTCACCGAGAAAGAAATTTGCAAATTTTCAAAATTTTTTTGTGTATTATGTGTTTGTGTTGAAATGAGAAAGAATAAAAAGAGAGGGCCGCACCGCCTCACTCTCAAAACTCTCTCTCTCTCTCTCTCTTCACTCATTATATTTATATATATATATATATATATTATGTATATATATAATATTATTATTATTTTATTTATTTAATTAATTTTTCTCAAAATACCTATTCCGTCCTTCTTAATTTTCTTAATTAATATAATTTGCCTCTAAATATTAGAACAATCTCCAATTTAATCCATTCAAGTTTTATTATATTCTAATTTTTTAATGTATATTTTATTTATAATTATAAATTTCTAAATAATTACCAATTAGTCTCCCAATTATGTGAAAAATTCTACGTACGTCAAAATATCTCCACATCCGCAACACTAATTCGTTTCAAACTTAAATGCATATAAATACTATACATATGTGAATATATGTAGCGGTCTACTGTAAAATCACATGGTCTGATTGACAGTTGCATTATTTGGGATCTCATTGATTGTGAATCAGATACGATATCTTAGTATCCATATAACAAAAATATCCAAAACTTCATCGAATGTAGTATTTTGTTGATTAATCATATCCAACGGTTTGATTAAAATTTTAAAGGTCGATCCAATATAACAGTATAAGATACTACTTACATTTATGTAAGACTAACAATCTTGGATATACAAATATACTTGTTCTGCTAAACATGTATCAAATTTAATGAAAAAATTATGTGTCCAATGGTTTTAATAAATTTATGGTCTACTTTTCTTTGATTATTAACATGTGCAAAATGGTTTTTTCTTCACTTTGATTTTTTTAGTTTAAAACAAATAATTTTGGAACTTATATTGGAACTGCCTTGTTAAATATAGGACTGGTCATTTAAAAAGTTATCTAAAACGTCGTCGTTCTACGTACTTAGGAACGACTGATATGAACGATTTATTTATAAATGACCGTTCCTAGATCGTTCCAAAATTTAATATATACTTAGCAGATTTTTTATTCCCTTCCTCACTCTCTCACTCGCCCTTTGTCTCTCTCTCTCTCTCTCTTGATGTGTCACTTTGCCTTTCTATTACCGTTCGCCGTCTGTCGTTCATCGTCCATCTATCTCCCTCTTCGACGGAAGCGAGTTTTCTCTTTTTTTTTTCCCCTTAATATGTTCTTAATAATATTTCATAAATAGGTTGTGTAATTTTTGTGTAACATTTGTGTAATATATATGTAATTTCAAAAAATAGGTTGTGTAATTTTTGTGAAAATAGGTTATGTAATTTTTTGTAATTCCAAAAGTATTGTGTAAATTTTTTTAATTTCACAAAAATTTATGTAATTTTTGTGAAATTTATTGTATAATTGTGTAATTTCTGTAGTTTTTTTTGTAATTTAGAGCATATTGTGTGATTTTTATCAAATTTATTGTATAATTATTTTATGTAATTCTTGTGCATTTTCCATAATAATATTATTTACATAATAATGTCAATAATCAAAATATTAGGCTAATATTTTTAATAGTATTATTATTTACATAATAATATTAATAACCACAAAATTAGGCTAATATTTCTAATAATTATATTATTCACATAATAATATCAATAATCACAAAATTATCTTAATGTTCTCAATAAGAATATTATGTACATAATCATATCAATAATAATATATCCCTAATACATACAAGTTTCAATAAAATTAATAATTATAATAAATAAATAATTGGGATAATATTCCAAATTACAATATTATTTAAATAGTGATACCAATAATCACAATTGATGCGCGCATTTCCATATATTATGAAATTAGGATAATTTTTTCAACCATTACAAAAATTATACTTTTTATATTTTGTATATATTATGTCTACTGGTACGCCTCCTCTACTACGTGGACAATGTGGTCTTGGCCGTGGTTGTGGCCTGCCATTTCTATCAGTGTCGTCTGATGCTATCCATGCTGGGGAAGCAATCTTTCGACCATCCCCACCACCTAATAAGTTCAGACCTTCAGCCGCCACGTAGATTCGAAATGATGTTTGACCATCTGTTGCAGTATCGGGAGTTGAGGAGGCCGGACAGTTATCTGCCACACCAGTGGCTGATCGTGCCCGTCCATGAGCTATTCCAACACCAGCAATCCTCCCACCATCAACACGCCACTATGTCATCCTTAATGACTTGAGGTAAATTTTTTTATGAATATTTTTTAGTATTATTTTATTTTAAAAATCACTAATTAACATGTACTTCCAAGTATGACCGCAAAATCCACGAGCGCATCAATGCGGTTGTGCAAAGACACTTTCCCCACCCTTGGGGATGTTTGAGGTAGGTGCCGCTAGAGCACCAATAGTTCTGGTTCGGGAGCATGAAGGTAATGTACTTTAAAATAATTTTGTATTATCTTATAATTTAAAATGTTTAATGAATTTTACTATTGTTTTTTTTTTTTAATTTGATATTTTGTAGATAACCTCTGATGGGACTGTGATGATGAGTCCATATTCCGGGTCTTCCACATGTGGGCAAGTAAATTCATCCAGAAACAATTCACCGTCGCCCGAAAGCAGCTGGTCAAGCCACTTTGGCTGGCAACGAAGTCTGGCTCCAACTCCAGGCATATTGGGCCAGTGCAGACTTCAAGGACTAGGTCTGCGAAGAATAAGCCGAACCAAACGGCAAACCCTACGACGTCCTCTACTATGTACCTCGGGGGATCTTCCTCTGTTGGCATGCATAAGAGGAAGATGGTAAGTGAATTATATTATTTGTTTAATATTTATTATTGTTTTATAAATATTATGCTAACTGTTTATTTCTTTTACAAGAGGTAGAGCTTGGTCGGCCACCCAAGTGAGGTGGAATTGTTCACCAAATGGTACAGAAGAAGGACGATGGTGGCTGGTGCCCGAGGGTAGTTGAGGTAGCGGTAAGTATAATAATAATATTTTTTATTTTTAAATATTTTTGGAGTAAAGTTCTAATAATTTTGTTTATTTTGCAGGAGACATTCCAAAAGCTGGGGGAGGATCATTAGCCTCAGCCTACGGTCGAAGACCACGATACCTCGGCTAAATTTGAGGCTTCAGTGACGATGATCGAGCAACAGCTGTGGCTCTATAATCGGGGGCAAGAACAAGGATCGTGTATTCAGTCTTGGACCTGAGGCCCACGTCTCCAATCGGACGTACACATCACCATTGCCTAGCCACAACCAAATCCGACCATGAAGGATCTCATGAACCGACTGGAGACGACTACGGTCGACATGATGACCATGATGAGGGAAATGTAGGCCAACTCCTCGACTGCGGGACTGTCAGCGACTGTTATAGCCGATCGCCTCCACTAGCTCCCCAGCACAGCCTCCGACTGACCTCCTACCCCGAATGAGAACCATATGGACATTGTTGAAGAGGAGGGTTTATATTAAATTTTATCTTTTTCTTAATTTTCTAATTGGATAATATTAATATTAATATAATATTTTTCTAATTATTCATGTTTCATAATATTTTTTACATTCCATTATTTAATTTTATTCAATTAATTAAACTCATATATAATTAAATTTAATAATTAATTATATAAATTATATTATTTTTTAAAATTTTGTCATTTCAAATAAAAAATTAGGAAGGATTTAGTAATTGCAAAGAAAGTGTTACAAATTTCAAAATTACGATCGTTCCAAACGTCATTGCTAAAGTAGTTCTAAATAAGTGTTTCAATAAAGGAATGACGGTTCCTACATGTATTGCAACTCCAACTGATGCACACACCATATTGCATTCCAAAAAATATTCATAAAACAATTACAAGGGACTGTTTCAAACAAAAAACAAACTCTGCCTAATATGTTTGAAAAATTGAGCTTTATACAATTCCAATGACCATTCTTAAATATCTCACCAATATAAATTAACACAATTTCAAAATTCAGCGATGAGTATTACAACAACGTTCTAAAATATTATGAATTAAAATACCTAACCATTTTAAACCTTATCCAATGTGTTCCAATCAAAAAAATAAATTTTTATATTTAGATATACTATTAGGAATGATCAATAACAATTTAGTACAATATTCATTCCAGTTGGGAACGGTTCTTTATCAGCCTTCCTAAATTTTAGAAACGCAGTCTATAACGACGGAATGTAAATCTTTCCAAACTCCAATTCAAATTAATTTCTTAAATTTCAAACTGTTTCGATTTCCGAAAAAGTCATTCCTAAAACCGCCCCAAATTCCACATTTTTTTGTAGCGTCACGTTTAGTCCTTATTTGGCAACTTTAGTTATGTGTTGAAAAGTTTGATCCCTTTCACACTAGAGTAGATTTTATTTTTTATCCTGTAACTATAGATCGTTAACCAAATTTATCAACAAATAAGTAAATTTACAAAAAAAAAAAAAAATACGAAATATGAGATGTTCAACATTAGATTTTTTTTAAAAGGAAAACTAAATATAAAAGTAAAGTAAGTTATATCTTAAAAGTACTAAACAAAATCATAATTTTTTTTTTCGCAAAAGTCGCTTGCGTCTAGGTGGGGGTTTGACGGACCCCTACCTATTTATTACTCAAAAAAATATAATATACATAATTAAAAAACAGTAAATAAGGAGTACTTACTCCCTTTACAAATCAAACTTCCTAACCTATTATTAGGGTCGGATATTGATTTTTTATTTTCAAATATACTATGAGCATGACAATATCTTTGCACGCTGCCACCAAGAAGACGCATTGGAATCGACAAAGCTAAAGTCACAAAGTATGAAAGTAATTAATTCATGAAATTGGAACAACAAAAATATTAATTTACTCAATTTGCTTATAATCTGCACTTGAATTGCTACGAGCCATCAATTAAGACAAAGCTAAGGACACCATTCTTTGTAATGTTGGGCAATAATATCTCAAACTTTTTAAATTAATATTTCCCCAAAAACTTTAGTTCAGTATATGCTAAAATTGAAGATAATTATCTCTTACTTTATAATTTAGCTAATATTATTTAAAAAATAATATAAATATATATCTTATCAAAATGTTTTTTTGTTTAATCATATATTGTTAGACTTGTTAAAATAAGTTTTTGAAATATTTGAGCATAATGGAATCATAATGACTATAAATTAGGTATTAAGAATAGTTATGCAATTGATTAATAGGACAAAAATAAACATAAAAATTCTAGATAATAATATTATACTAAATAATTTAAAACAATTATATTTTGACCATTACAAACTCCTTTCCTACGAAGTTTTTTTTATTAAATTTTGGTAATTACAAACTTTGTTTCTAATTTTTTTAAGGTATTTTATTTTTTATTTCAATTTAATTTGCTTTATTTATTGAACCGTGAACACCTTTTATATTAACTAAATAAAAAATAGTATCGATCGTGTTAAATTCATTGTAATTTAGGAGCGAGTTCTAAGATAATTTAATATTAATTTGGATAATAAAAAAATTGGTGTTTATTTCTTCATAATTAATTATTATTGATGTGAGCTAAAAAGCTTATGTTCAATAGTTCAACATGAGGTATTTGGGCTTTCGCTTGCAAGCTTTAAGAACGCGAACCTACAAACAAAATGTTAGCATTCAAGTCAGTAAATGAATAAATAAAAATACGATAAAATGAAGTAAGATAATAAAGAAGAGTGTGATTTTTGTGTGCTTAGTGTCAGTAAAAAGGTAGCAACTTCGAACGAGAGGGTCTACTATTTATAAGCAACCCAACCGCTTGAGGGATAAGGCGGGATCCTCCGAAACTCGGGTTTTGATTGAGGAGGGATATCCTATTGCACATAGGACTCCTTGATCTTTCAATAGGCGGTTACCTTCGAGATAAGGACACCCTTCAATTCACTCTCCGTTGTAGCCATGTGTCCTAGCGTTTAGAGCCTATTTGTACCAACAACTCTTTAGGGAATATGGCACAAGTAATCCTATGTGGACCGCCACTTGACCTCCACAAGGGTGATTTCGACCCCATTTAGGCCCTTACTCGACCTGGACCTCCTTGTTTATTCTGGGCTTTTTGGGTCTTTAGTACCCTTTTGGGCTCTGACTATTTTCTTTTCTCCATGCTCTGTTTAGGATTGTTTGGATCAATCTATTTTTGTTGAATAACTAAATTAATTTCTTATAACTAATATTTGATTCTTCACTAAAATAGAATAAAATTAAAACCATTCATTTACCTGGAGATAAAAAAACATCGGAGAAAATTCCCAATCATCATCATGGAAACAGCTCCTTTTAATAATTCAGAGAGTTGGGCCCAATTTATTGAAAAATTAAGAATGGATAAGCCCTAAATGTCTACTTGGATTACTCCCAAACACGACCCAGCAAACACCCTAGACTTCTATGTGGTTCAGCACTGTTGAAGCCCACACTCAACAGCCAGAGGCCCAGAAGCTAAAGGCAGTTACGCCCGTTTGGCCGTGTGATTAGCAGATCAAATTTATGTTTCGAGTGCAAATATAATTTTTTGTATTATTTATATGTGTACATACATAAAATATAATTATTCATATATATATATGCACATGTACATTACATAATTCGATATACAAGAATAGAAAGCTGATTAAATACACAAGATATTATATATAAAATCATTAAAATTAATAAATAAATAAATAATATAAAAATAAACAAACACCCATGTCTTTTTTTTTCTAAATTTGATGGGGTAAAGATGACAAAAATTAAAAAGATAAAAATCCCCCTATAGGTACAAAAATTTCATAACATGACAAAATTTGCGTACTTTTCTATCGGATCGGATAGAATTGGATCCAACCCGACCTGGACCCTTTAGGGCTTGTTTATATTGATGAACAAGGATGAATTGAGCTAGAAATCGACCCATATACATTGGATCCGGTGAAAATCCATTGGACCCGAGATTGACTTCTATTAGCTCCGATTAGAAATCAGATCATATAAATGTATTATCCCTATAGATATAATTTTATTTCCTAAACTAAGAGAGTGTTTGCAAAAACTTCTACTATTAGAAATATAATTTTTATAGAAAAAGTTAAAATTTGTAACAAAATTAAAAGTGAGTAGCGTTTAAAAGTGAAGAGCAAATAAAAGCTAAATTAAACAGTGTTCGGAGAAAAATCACTTCTAAAATAAATTTAATTTATTAAAGACTGTTTTATTCCCTGTGTTAAAAAGATACTAGTTTTGCTTATTATTTCTCAAAAATAATTATTTTTCCATAAAAAATTATAAATTTATTTTGATTAGTATACTTCATATTTAATTTTTTAAAAAAATATTAAAAAAATATGTGTAATTAATAATGCTCTCACTAAGTAATATAGTTGTTGATTCAAACACAATAATTGAACTTGTATGATTGCAAAAAAAATATTTTATCAATTAATCAAATAATAATATGTGAACAAAATAACATAATAAGATGATATAGAAAATTAAATATAAAAATTTTAAAATATTAAATATGTGAAAGTGTAAATTTTATTATTGTAAAATTATTCTAATTATTTGAAAACTCCAATATCAAATTTAAATATACAATTTTAAAAAATAAAAACAGTAAAATTGAATCAAGATTATTATAATAAAAGTAGTAAAAAATAAGTTCCATTAATTACAGAATAGCCAAAGCTGCAAGAAGCACCCCCAAGGCCTAGAAGCGCTTTCTTAAGCAGTTTGAGAAGCAGAAGTTGATATCTCAAGGTCTTCAAAAGTACTCTTTTAAAACTAGAAGTTAAAAAACACTTTTGTGAAACTCGCAAAAATACTCCCTAAAAGCGTTCCTCTTAGCAATTTCAAAAGCAGAAGCTGCTATTCAAGAGACCTCAAAAATATTGTTTTTGGACTCAAAATTGAAAAATACTTTTTTAAAACGCTCGTAACACTCCCAAATTTTGCTGTTGAAAATATGCTTTATTTCCCCATTTTCGCCTCTCTAATCTTCAGTTCTTAGTAATCTCATTTCGACCGCCTCTTCCCCGATTAACAATAACAACAAACATAATGCTTACTAATACATACCAGATTTTTAGCCACAACACAAGGTTGAAGGATCTTCAATGAAAATCTTAAGGTTAACAAGGATTAACTCTACAAAATAAAGGTTACCACTCTGATGTTTAAGGCAGTAACGCTTATACTGAAAAGGAATAAATGGAACATGAATTAAAGTGATAATAATAATGTAGAATAATGATAAAGGTATATATTCATGTGGAGTACAAAATATAGGCTCAAAATAGCCTAAAAATAGAGAGAGAAATGAGAGAATAAGTGAAATATTTAGTATGAGGGATGATATTACCA
Source organism: Sesamum indicum (assembly GCF_000512975.1). Classification (NCBI taxonomy): domain Eukaryota; kingdom Viridiplantae; phylum Streptophyta; class Magnoliopsida; order Lamiales; family Pedaliaceae; genus Sesamum; species Sesamum indicum. Next base: position 9,020,208 of record NC_026153.1, read on the forward strand.
AGATGACTGCACAAGACCTCTATTTATAGATATATATAGAGTAGGATATGGGTTTGTTGTAGAGTGTTGTACGCCGTTGGAAAGTCTTTTGAGTTGGTTATTATCCAAAAAGATCGTTTGTAAGTTGGATAAATATTGAAAGAGATACGTCAGGTGGACTTAGTCTTGCGATGTCTACCTGAAAATTCGAGAATTGGTTACTCATGGATTCCCAGCTCATTTGACATCTATTTACTAGGAACTACCTAGAGATTTTTTAAGATGATGTGTCCTGATGTGTTAGCAAGCTATATGACTTATCCATCCAGCTATATAATTATGTGTCCAACTGCAAATGACTTGTTTCTTGGGTCTGTCAATTCAATAAAGTAGTAGGTAAGCTTGTGAGCCTTGTCTACCTATTGGTGGGCCAACTAAGCTTATTTCTAGTTGGACTGGTCCGCCTTGCTTGTGGGCTTATTCCATGAAAGGTTTAGAGGGCATCATCGCTTCCCCCACTCTAGGAGTGCAAATCGTAGAGTTGGACTATTGGAGTAGGTAGGATATCCTGTAAAAAATAAGAGACTTTTCATGCTCATTAGCAAGATGAATCCCGATGGGCTTCTTGAGTAATGCTGACTGGCTGAAAGACTCCACTTTAAGAGTCCTTCTACCCAAATGAACTAGAGCGCACAAATCTAGGGGACTTTTTAATTGACTTGGCTACTTGAATTTTTCGTTATGTTTTGTTGTTCCTGCAGATAGGCCTATCAATGGGCGGGAATTGCCCTGCTTGGACCCAGACCCATCAAATACCTAGATCAATTTCTTTTATACCCTACCCATACCCTACCTTATAAAATACCCATAGGGTCTTACCCAAATTATATCCAAAAAAATTGGGTAGTTTTATTCATTTGAAACCTATTCATTTTTTTTCTCTTTTACAATATGTTTAAATTTACATTCAAGGCAAACAATGTATGTTACTAATAGTGGATTTTCATTACCCGTCGGTTGATAAAATAAAATCCATTACTTAAATTTAATTAGGTACAAATTGATCATTGTTGAAACTTAAGTAAAGAACTTGATTTTGTCAAAATGACAGACTAATATAAATGAAATTTTAAATAAGAACCTTAAACTTATTCAAATAATGGACCGATTATATTAATTGATTATAAAATTCGGATGAGTTCAAAGTAAGAATCAACACGTAAGAATTTGTAAAAATAAATGAAATTAAGTATATATATCAAACTTTCATTCAAATCTCTTAAGTATCATTTGAATTTGCATTTGCATTCATGTTTGATTTGATGAAATTTTAATAATTTGATTCAAACTGTTGTAGAAATAATAATTTACAACTGAAAATATAAAAATAAATTTTCAGGCTAAAGTGCGGATATCTCGCTCTCTTTAAGGAGATTCAAGCCCACTGCAGCAAACTTCTCTAAGATACAATAGCCCAACAACGTTGTACAACTCTAACTTACTTTGAACAAGTAGTAGAGTCTAAAGTTCCACAAAAAAAGAACACTTTCCAACAACTAATATAACTCTCTCTTACAGTTGCATGTAGTATATGTATATATGTATCACAAAACAAGTAGAATGATCCCCTTTTATAAGTGTAGAAATCATGCACCATCTTAATATGAATTAGTGGATATATAATAGAAAGTCGTGATAAATGGGTAGTAATGTGTATGAATATGGTGTAGTAGTGGGATGATGGTATTAAAAAAATATTATTACAAACATTTTGACCATAAGCATCCACTAACATCAACTTCAACAGGAAGAATATGAAGAAACATATGTTTTAATTTAAATATAACATGCAATATATATTAATATATATACTAACAATACCCTACTCATTTAATAATAAAACTAATGAGAGTATATTAGTTGAAGGGAGACTATTATGCATAATGAAGTTGTGCTCTACATTGAACCCTCACTTAGTGAAACAGTAACCTCTATTCTAGAGTCAGTAATGGTCTCAAACTTGAACTATGATTGTTTAGGAAAAATAAAGTATGACTGCACACACATAACAGTCAAAGTGTTAACATGAGCTTTATTAGCCAGCACATTACGTCCTTGTGCTATCCCGATTTTTATGAGTGTTTTTGAGAATAAGCTCAATTCTCATAGGAAACGGCCTACTTCCACACTCATATAGGTGAAATCTGTCAAGGGTTCTCTTGTAATTCTAACATCCCACTCACTCGAGCTACAGAATTTTGTTAAGAGTTAATAAAGTCAACCTCCGCAAATCCTTACAAGATAAATGCACTCACATCATAGGGATTAAAAATAATTAAAATAATATATTGCATTTCAAAACAAGTCATCATATGATTAGTTTTCTTCATTCAACCAGGTTATAGGATCTCTAGTCGCAGGTTGGATTTCATCGTGACTTATGATTGTATGGGCTTTAACCCCATCCCCCTTGATGTGTTCCTGACCATTTCTCTTGCTAAAGTCTTAGTTAATGGATCTGCAAGATTATCACGTGATTTAACATAATCAACATTGATATACCACTTATCAAGTATGATCTCGCAGTATTGTGTTAGGCCTGGATTTACCGTTATAATAATAATTTTGTACCCTACCAATCGTAGCGGTAAAATTAGAGCAATTGCTTTTTCAAAGGTCCTTCATGTCAAAGTGACTACTAACCATATTTTTGGTCTCTTTAATAACATGCAAAGTAGATGCAAAGATCAACAAATCATCCACATATTATTTCAAGACTTATGATAGATACACTTGTCACACTCATTTGGTTTAAAACCATTTTCAATCATGCATGAATCAAATTTTCATGCCATTGCTTACGTGCCTGTTTTAAGTTATATAGGGATTTAGTTAATTTATAAACCTTGCTTTCTTTGCCTGCTTCCAAAAAACCCTCAAGTTGGTCCATATAAATTTCTTCATTTAAGTTCTCATTCAAAAATGCAGTTTTTACATCCATTTGATGGATATGTAAATCAAATATTGCAACAATAGCAATTAAAAATCTAATGGATGTCACTTTAGTTATTGGAGAATACATATAAAAAAAACACTAGACCTTCATTTTGCTTGAAACCTTTAGCAATTAGTCTACCTTTGAATTTATCAATTGAACCATCCGCCTTTTATTTTTTTCCTGGGGACCCATTTACACCCAATTGTTTTATGACTCAGTGGTAAATCCACTAACTTCCAAGTTTTATTTGAAATTAGAGATTCCATCTCATCATTCAGACTCTTTTCAAAAAATAGCATTAGGTGATAAAGAATCTTATTTTAAAGTAAGAGGGTCATTTTTAATATTAAAAATATAGAAATCAGGACCAATTTTTTTCTACTTTAGCTCTTTTACTTCCCCTTAGTTCAACATTATTTTCCTTATTTTTCAAAAAAGAAGTGGAAGAGCTAGGTAAAAATAAAATATTCTTTTCAATATTTTGACCCCCACTATTTTTAGAACTAAATGAAAACGTTTCTTCATGATAGCATCATCTGATTCTATAATCACATTATCTTCCAGATTTAAAAATCTGTAAGCGGTACTATTAGAAGCCAAGAAAAGCACAAGTTGTAACTTTTGCTCCCAATTTAGAAATTTTATGATTGGTTAACCTCACATAGGCTAAACAATCCCAAACTCTAAGATATCCCAAGTTGGCTTATAACCATAGCTCAAAAGATATTAATTTAGTTTTTTTATGTGACACCCTATTCAACACATAACAAGCAGTTAACATAGCTTCACCCCAAAGATTTGAAGGTGCACAAGATTCAATAAGCATGGCATTTATCAAATCAATCAATGTTCTATTTTTTCTTTCAACTACAGCATTAGATGCAGAAGAATATGGTAGAATAACTTCATGAATTATTCCCAACGATGTAACAAAAGAATTAAATTCATTTGACTCATATTCTCAGCCCCTATCACTTCTAATTCTTTTATTTTCTTACCGAATTGTTTTCAACTTCATGGAGATAATTTTTCAACTTTTCAAAAGCTCACTTTTATTTTTCATCAAATAAACATACCTATATTTAGAAAAATCATCAACAAAAGTAATAAAATAACGATTTTCTCCACGAGTTAAAATTCCTCCAAGTTCACAAATATCAGTGTGAATTAATTCTAACAATTTAATTTTTTTTCAATACTTGGATGCGGCCTTTTTGTCATTTTGGCTTTACTACAAGATTCAAATTTCTCAAAATCCTTTTTTATCATTGGGATTAATTCTAAATTACTCATAATTCCCATATAACAATGATTAATATGACATAAACGAGCATTCCAAAAATTAATAGAAGAGAGCATATAAACAGAAGTAGAAGATACTTTATTCACCTCAACATTTATTTTAAACACCCCATCACATGCATACCCCTTACCTACAAAAATACATTTTTTGGTAATTACATATTGATAGATTCCATAATCTGTTTGAAACCTGCCTTGCTGAGTAGAAAACTCGACATCAAATTCTTCCTCATGGAAGGATTATAGAATGTCTTTCAAGGTCAATATCCTTCTTGAGGTAAATTTCAACTCAACTTCTCCAATTCCAAGCACTTGGGTGGTATGAGAATCACCAAGCATAATAGTTCTTGGCTCATCAAAATGAGTATACACCTTGAACCAATTTTTCTCATAACAAACATGGCGATTTGCACCAGAGTCCGCCCATCACCCATCAACACTTTCAACTATGTGTATGTCTATTATCATTGCCACAAGTGGCTCCTTTATCACGTTAGCTTGCGAAGCAGGCTCACATTTTCCGTATTTGCAAAATCGAGCAATATGCCCACTCTAGCCACAGACATAACATACTCTTAGATTTTGATCTTGTGCTTGATATTTTCAATATTTTTCTTCGAAAATTTACCATAAATTTTCTTGAATTTTTTTTTTTTGGCTTCAAACAGGTATTTCTATAAGAGTTGGGTGCAACATTATTTGGTGAAATTAAATTCACCTTTATTGTAATAGGTTGTGCATTACTTTGGTGGCTGCATAAGTGCATCTTGGCCCCTTGCCGCTTCTTTTATGCGGATTCGCATTATCAATATTTCCAGTGACATTTTCTTTACTAATGCGCATTGTTTTTTGAAATTCCTTCCATGAAGGTAGAAGTTTGTCAATGATGCCACAAACAACAAGGTTATCTCCAATTTTGATGTCCTCCGATTGAAGCTCTTCAATAATCATAATAAAATCTTGAGCTTGGTATGCCACTAATTTGTTATCCACCATTTGGAATCGAAAAAAATCTACTAGCAGCATATTTTTTAACAACTGCCTCTTTGGTATCATACTAATTCTGCAGCGTTTTCCAAATTTTCTTTGCAGTAGAGTATGTTCTATCATAAAATAATCATAGAAATTATCAGATAGATAGTTGAGAAGATAATACCGATATTTGAATGCATCATTGTTGTAGTTCTCCACTTTCTCTTGTTGGATAGCAAACTCATCATCATTCATGTTAGTGTCATCAATCGGGTTTTTTTCAGTGAAAATATAGAAAAATTGAGAAGGCTTAGGTAAAAAGTACTTACCCTTCCATCTCTTGAAACGGGTACCATTGAAACAAAATGGCTTGTCGAAATCTCCTAAACTGATTTCAACTGTAACCATTGAATCTTCTTAAAATTATTGTAGAAATAACAATTTATAATTGAAAATATAAAAATAAATTTTCAGACTGAGGCACAGATATCTCGCTCTTTTTAAGAAGATTCAAGCTCACTGCAGTAAACTTCTCACTGGTCCAGCAGTATCACTCTTGACTTGTCCCCTCCAGGCCTGACAACGTCATACAACTCTAACTCACTCTAGACAAGTAGTAGAGTCCAAAGTTCCACAAAAAAACAACGTCTTCCAACAACTAATATAACTCTCTCTTATAATTGCATGTAGTATATGTATATGTGTGTCACAAAACAAGTAGAATGATTTCCTTTTATATGTGTAGAAATTATTCACCATCTTAATGTGAATTAGTGGACAATTATGTAATAGAAAGTGGTGATAAATGGGTAGTAATATGTATGAATATGTTGTAGTAGTGGGATGATGATATTGAAGAAATATTATTACAAACATTATGACTATAAATATCCACTAGCCTCAACTTCAATAGGAGGAATATGAAGAGACATATATTTTAATTTAAATATTAAAATATATATTAATATATACTCACACAAACAAATTTTATTTATTTTGTATATTACTCAAATTTAACTAAATTATATTTCCATTCGGATTTTTTTATTTCTAAAAATGTCAAGTTAAAGTTTGCTTAATTTAATCATAAAATTAATTTTGAGTGATTACATAATCAATATGAAAAGCTCTAGAACATTCGATCAAAATTTCAATAAGTAATTAATATAAATAAAATATGTAATGAAATGATTATTATTTAATTTTTTTAAAAATTAAATAAACTTAGTTGATTCATTTACTAAAGTCTAGAAATTCAAATTTAAATTAATGAATAAATGAATATTTTTGGGCATTAGACTATATCAATACTCATAGGTATGTTAGGGTATTAAATGATTACCTATACCTATGGGTATTTTAGGGCATTAGACCCTACCCTATCCTTACCCACTCATTTAATTTCATTGGCCTAGGGTAGAATAGGGTCTCTTACCCATTAGGTAAGGTATAGGTATGAAAATTGTTTTGGGTATGGGTAGTGTAATACTCTATCCATTGCCAAGCCTATCTGTAGGTTAGTATAACTACTTGGCTAAGAAATACTCAGTTTATATGCTATGTAAGAATGTTCCCTGCAAGTGTTAAAGTAATGCGAAGTAGGATAAGGGAGGTTTCTCTATCTCCTACTAGTATAAGAGATGCTTTACCACACAAGTTCAGCCAGAAAACTAGGTAAGTAGGTAAGATAATTCTTAACCTAAGTAGATACTCTTTTGCTGGAACAAGCCTGTAAGTTTAAGCAACCTATTATAGAGCAAGAAATATTAACCTGCTTTGCCCAATTGATGCATGCGTACTTGTTCTAGCTGCTCCTATCATTAGCCAACCCTTACTAATTTATCCTGGTCTACGAAAAAGTAGTTCGAACCCTATCAATTATTTATCAAAATTATAAAAGTAAAACGAACCCTTATAGTAATTGTCGAAACCAAGACATCTAGAAGGCGGGGATTTTGACAAGTCGATCTACCAAGTATGAATGCTTGGCAATACTTTAGACAACCTAGGATTAAGATACGTCATTTAGAGTGATTATATATGTGTTTAGCTCTTCGAACTTATATTCAAACTAATTTAAGTATCGAAAGGCCTTATTCAGAGAGCTCTCAACTCGTCTAATGTGTGTTTATTATTCAAGTTCCCCACTTAGTCCAAAGATTACACTGCCCTTGAGGTCAGTCACTTTCTAAGTTGGATCAAAATTCAAACCCACAATTCTTTAACTATCAAAACTTCAATCTTATTAGTCGATCAAGACTTTGAAACAAAAGAAAACAAGTCCAAGATGAACAGAAGTTAAAGTCCAATTTCTACTGACAATGAAATGTGGTGAAACAAAAATCAAGTACAGACAGGATTTTCACTAGAAAACAATGTTTGATGGAAATAAGTGTCTCTTTTACCTGTCGTTTTTCATGCTCAAAGATGTAAATTTTCCAGAGACTTCCTTGTCAATTATTTCTGTCTTGTCACATTTCACCTTATCTTTTACTTTTTCATCTCATTAATTGTCACCAAAAAACCTCGACATTTATTGTGATTCTTGATAAAACCATTAAATTATTAAGAGGGTGTTTGGTTGAACTTATAATAAATTTTTTAAATATTTTAATATAATATCATAAAGTATTTGTAATTATAATTACGTGATCATGCGGCTTATAAAATATTCGATTATTAACAAGAAAGTAAGAGATGCTAATAATTAATCTTTAACATTTAAATCGATAGACGCTACTTACTTAGTTTGATCATATCAATTATAAAATTTTATAGTTTTATTTAAATTATATTACGTTCAAATATTTGGAAATCTTACTTTATCTTAATTATATTTTAAAAAATATATTCTACACAAATATTTCAGAAACTTACTTTATATTAGTATTTAAAAGTTGTATAAACTATCCAAATAATCTTAAAACTTACTTCAAAAATAATGTTATTATCTGATAAATTTAAAATTAATATATCTGGTAAAATATAGGGAAAAAAGAACCATTTTGGCCAAACAACCTTAAAGTAGCAGATCAAGAATTTCAAAATACCGTGTTTGCTTAGACCACATATATTTATACCAAACACATAATACCCCCCACCCCCCAACCCAAAGAAAAGAAAAGAAAAAGTAAATTATTAACTTTGTAACCAACACACTTGCAAAAATCAACTCTTCCTGCACTAAAAAGAATTACTATTGACTATAATAGTAGTGAGGGAAAAGTATTATTTTAGTACGCTAAGTATGCTTAATTTTAATTTTAGTTCGATAACTATGTCCATTTTTATTTAGGTCCAATAACTTACGAAATTGCTTAGTTTTAGTCCACTGGCTGATTTTCAGACAATTTTACCCCTATGAGTGCATATGGACTAAAACTGCCTTTCAAAAGTTGTATAGGGGTAAAATTATCCGAAGATCAGCCAGAGGACTAAAAGTAAGCTATTTCGTAATTTGCTGGACCTAAACAAAATTGGATATAGTTATCGGACTAAAATTAAAATTAGACATACTTAGCGGACTAAAATAATACTTTTTCCTATTAGTGATTATGGTTAAAAATTATGGTAAATGACTATTATTAACTATGGTTAAATAAAATCGATGCAAAAAAACTAAATTTTTCATTATAAAAAAATTATTTGACACGGCTAAGACTTATGGTCAAAATATTTGCCATGACTTTTTAGTCATCTTTGCAAAAAATACGGCCAACAACCGTTGCGTGACCATAGCAGATAATTATTTGCTACAACTATTTGTTATTAACTATGATAATTAATCATAGTTAAATATTATAATTCTTGTGGTGACGGTAACTACAAAATGTAGTGTCAAAAGATGCACATTCTCATACCTAAGTAGATGGAAACCCATCCCTTACCCTTTTTCTCATAGTTTTGCTATTGCACTCCAACTACTTGATCCCAATTACCATATAATCATCATCAAACCAACTATATTACATAAAATCTCCTAATACTTCATCAAACCCTAATTTTTGTATAGGTCAGCTCCACTATGATCGTTCATTCACAATAGACACTAAAATAATTATTGAGCCCAACCTTAACTAGTACCGATCCACAGCTTCTTGATGAGTCTAATAACCCAGACCTCGAACCATCACAACCCTTCATTTATTAGGGTTTACGTACGTTCCATAGATCTAACGCCACGATCTTGTAGTAGATTAAGACTTATCAAAAACTACGAATTAATGTTCAGAAAATTACATAAAGCTAATTAATATTATTAATAGGGAAAAGTATTATTTTAGTCCACTAAGTATACCTAATTTTAATTTTAGTCCGATAACTATGTCCATTTTTGTTTAGGTCTAATAACTTACGAAATTGCTTACTTTTAGTCCTCTGACAGATTTTCGAAAAATTTTACCCCTATGAGTGCATATGGACTAAAACTGTCTCTCAAAAGTTGCATAGAGGTAAAATTGTCCGAAAATCTGCCAGAGGACTAAAAGTAAGCAATTTCGTAAGTTACTGGACCTAAAAAAAAATGAACATAGTTATCAGACTAAAATTAAAATTAAACATATTTAGCGAACTAAAATAATACTTTTTTCCTTTATTAATACGGAGAAAAACATGTATAGTAGGGGTTTGAGACAAGAAATGCACAAACATAGTAGTATAGTTGAAAAAAGAAAATTAAAACATACTATAGAAAATAGAAAGATGAAACCTTTCATGTGATCATGTTCATGGTCCTCCCCTTGGAGGGCATAGGGTCCACCCCTTAAGAAAGTGATTGTACCTTCTAAGAGGAAAATGTTAAATGGGGTTGTACCCTCCTCAAATAATTGTTGTAGTAGACTGCAAATGGGCAAAGGAACAACTGCTCAAAACATGGTTTCCAAGTACTTAGGCAAGTGAAGGGCCAATCTTGGCCACAAGATGACCAAAGTGAGCACATGGCCACACACAATTTTAGTGGTAGGTGATTTAGTATCTTTCTTGAAAAATTCTAACTTTGTTTTTTTTTTTTTAATAATCTTTTTCCCAATGTCTTGGTTTTGTCCTTTGGGTATGAGAGATTGGGACATCCCCGTAATAGGCCAAAGCTTCTTTAAATAGTCTCATTCCATTAGAATGATAATGGTCCCAAAAGCAAGACTCTTTATTTCCCATTTTTGTGCTTTATATCTTTGCATAATATTGATGTCGACCGATTTTAAGATCATTTTACAGTACATCGTAGTATGTATTATTTTTAAATTATAGCTGCGGCAAAAAATTAGGCATTTTCAACGTTCATTTTTCTACTAGCTAATGGTGTATATCGATTTCTTATTGAACTATTCCATTAAAAAAAATACAAATCATTGGTTCTTATCCATATAAAATACAGTCAAAACATAAAGAACTGTAGGGCTCACGTGTCTATTGTGGAAATAATGAAACGAAAATTTCAGAAAAAGAACGAATTGTTTTACGTCATCAATGTAGGATTTTTTAAGTTATTAGAAGTAAAATTCCCATAATACTTTTGTATTCCCTACTCTTGCTTGATATTTTATTTTCTGTATATCAGTATATATTTACGCTACGTTTGAATTGCATGTTGAAAAAAAAATTACAAAATTGATAAAAAGAAAATATAATATATATATATAGCACGAAATATGAGAAGAAACACTAATTTAAATTAAAAAATTTAGACTGATAATTGGTTCATAATTTCATATGATAGATGCATTGATGATCTAATTAACTAAAGTCGCATTCGGCCTCTAACTTCATAGGAGGACCATTGTTTTGGGTATTGGTCCACATGCCAAGAATACCAATTATATTTTGATTCCTCCACCATCACAAATTACACTATAATGATCATTCATATCACGAGTGAAAGTTAATTTGCTTTCTGGGGCTGGTGGAAATAATGAGTAATGTTGTGGTACAATGATTCCTAGGTTCAAGAATGATGTTGGAGTTAATTATATTGGAATAGTCTAGGAGGATAGATCCAAATATACAAATATTTTTTATTTTTATAAAATTATAGTTATATTTCTTGAATGATGTTAGTATAATATTTTTTAGGATAAAGTAATTTTTTTTTATTTTTTTGTGGAAAAAATATCACATGTGCACTGCATGTGATGTTTTTTCGACAAAAAATTTGATTGAGAAATAGTTATAAATGGCTAAGTACAAGATTTTGTTAAGTTGAGATGGTAAGTTGACACAAAAAAGTTCAAATGTCAAAGTGTAAAAACGGTAATAGTTTGGATGACAAATGTATTAATCCTATTTTTCGAGAGGTATTTGTATAGCTTTGCGTTTGAGGGAGTGTAGTTGTAATTACAACTATAACTTAGGGGGTGTAGCTATAATTTTGCAAAAAATGCATATGATGTTTGTATATTTGGATATAACCTCAGGAGATGTCAATGTAATTACCCTAAAAATAATAATAAACGGAATGTTTGCAACTATTTAACATAAGTTGAAAAAAGTATTTTTCTGCATTACAATTTTTATTTTTGAATGGTTTAAAATTAAGTTAATTCAAATCAAAATCTATAAGTACTTAATTCTCTACAACTTCAACAACTTGTTGGTAAAAATATAAATATTAAGTTTTTTCGCCAAAGACTTTTACTTTAAACTTTCTCCATTTTTTATTTTTGTTTTCAGACCACCCCAACTTTCACTGCTGATTAATTTAAACTTTTTTCAATATTTTGTTCTCACAGTAAAAGCGGAAGGTATTGTAAACATATAATATTAGGTAAATTACAACGAGCTTTCCTAAAGTTTAGCGTAATTATGAATACCTCTTGTTGTTTGAAAAATTACCAATATCCTCTACTTTTAACTTCCACTCGACATCCAGCCAAATCCATTAGTTTCCGTTAGATTTGATCCAATTTTTATAGTGAACTGATCATAATGCCCTTGTGAAATATAAATTATAATCTTATTTTTAAAAAAAAGTTAGAAATTTTTTATGGACAAAGTGGAGAATATTTCTTTACACGTTTTCAAAGTTTTTCATTCAAGTTGTTTGATATTTTTATAATTTTTAAATTAAAAAAACAAAGTACATCGATAAAAAAATTGATAATTTCAGGCTCCATCCAAATACTACATAATTTCATAAACCATCGCGAGATATTGATACTTTTTAAAATAATAAAATGATATTTACAATTATTGTAAATCTAAGAGGGGGACTCGTTAAAATTCACCCTATAATATTGGTTGCTTTCCTTTTCGTATAACATTTATAAGTTATGAGCCGGATGTTTCATTTTTATGAAATTGAATAGAAATATAAGAGGGCAACCTTCAGAGTTTAATTTTGAGTCGAACCTAAATAATTTGAAATATTTTTTTAAAAAATTCATTAGAGCTTTTGAAAAATCATGCTGTCAATAATTGTCCCCACTATGTAAGCATTAAAATTAAATCTATGAAAGAAAATGACAAAAAAAAAAGGAAAGGAAAGAAAGAAAGGCAAAAATAGGAATGTGTTTGTGAGCAAGTGATGTGACTTGCAATGGAGATTGAGTATGACCTTAGTAGGAAAAAGAAAATTGTGGAGCCTCATAGTCCACATGTAGTTACCCTCTTTGTGGCCCTCTTAAAATATTTTCCAAAACTTTCACTTCTATATCTTATTATTTAATAAACTCTATGGTTTCAAATCGAAACAGTCGAGATAAGATTTATATAGAATGCGACTATCTGATTTGGGTTGGGTGTCAAAAGGTCGTCTCGAGGACAGTTCGGATAGCAAATATTCGGGAGCTTGGAAAAGAAAAACAGATTGCCAGACTCGTCCGGTAGTTTCTAGTAAAATTCCTTTGATACTTAAGTTGATTCAAGTGACACTGAAGTAAAAGTGAAAAATGTCTTTTTTAAAGTAATAAATGGCATATCATGATCTAAAATAGCGGCGGGTCCATACTTGTACAGATCTATGTGACTTGATCTTGAACTTCAGAGTATGACAGAATGAACGGTTGTGGTTGTAGCTAGGTCAGACCAGATACGGCCTAATTTTGAGGTAAAAACACACGGATCTTTGTCCTGTTTTGCATTTAGGGAAAGGGGTATTTTTGTCATTTTATTGTGATTGCTAATATGTAGCAATCACTATCTGCTATGGTGGTCGATTGATTCCAAATTTACTTTCCAGTTTGTTAAATCTCACGTTACATGTAAAATCTCTTATGCGCATTCATCTCAAATGTGTACTAATTGTGGGTTATATGGAGTGGGGCACAACCAGAATCCCACATCGATTATTCTCCTTATTATCCAACAGAGAGACAAATAGAAATGCTAACTATATATTTCTTGACTATGAGAATAGCAATTTCGATGAACGACAACATATTAAGTGATAATTTTAAAATTAAAATTAAGAATATATATTAATTAAACAATAATAATTTTGATTTAATTATCGCGACATAATCTTAAAATCTTATTAGTAATAATTTTTGCTGTCATTATTGATAATTTTTTAAATATCTCACATTTGATTATTTTTTAATAAATTTAATCCGGCGGTGATCATTTTAGTCCCCTTCACTCTAACATAAATCATTTTTTAATAAATTTAATCCGGCGGTGATAATTTTAGTCCCCTTCGCTCTAACATAGATCATTTTTTAATAAATTTAATCCTGCGGTGATAATTATAAGTTGTTGGGATTAAAATTATTAACGACGTATAATTACATGACTAAAAATGTAATTTTACCTCAAAACTAATAATTGCTAGTAAAAACTATTACACAAATATTATCATTAGTGTAAAAATTATGCAAATCATTACAACAACTAGACAAAATAAATTATCACTTAATATACATCATTAATAATGATTCTAATAATTATCATTTATTATTTTTGTCTCTTATATATGTTTTAGTGATAGTATGTCAAATTTAAATTAGGGGTTAATAATATTTTATAATTCGAACTATGATAATTTTTATATTTTGGCATCTAAACTTTTAGTTGTGTCAATTTAACGTCTCTTATTTACAAAATTTTATACTTTGCTATTTATAACTATTTTTTCATCAATTTTTTTGTCAAAAAAAAAAAGAAATCACATACAGAGAACATATGATATTTAAGGGTTGTGTGATGTAATATTTTCACATATGCACAGCATGCGATATTTTTTCAACAAATAAAATGGTCATCTATGACAAAGTGCAAATTTTACGAAATTGAGATGATACGTTGACGTAAAAAAAAAAATTTAAATGCCAAAATATAAAAACAAGTATAGTTCGGATAACAAAATATAATTTACTCTGTAAATTATAGTTACTCTCAACAAGATGAAAGCCCATCCACTAAAAATAAAATTATAATAATAACATAAACATATGACCAATTTTATTTTTTTATCTAACATGATTAGTGACCCTTCTGTTTTTTACGTGGCTTGTGATTCGATCTGTGTCGTGTTATTCGATGTATTGTTTATTCTGATTTCGTATAAGTTTTACGATGAAGTCGTGAAGATGTGTATTACTACGGAAATAAAGTTTTTTTGGTTTATAAATCATTCAAACTCCTCGTTTGTCGTTAATCAATATGAGTTGTTTGCTTTCACCAATTCTTTTATTAATTTCACAAAAAGAAAAAGAAAAAGAAAAGAAAGAAGCTGGGACAGTTTGGTCATTAATATAATTCATTGAATTCTCATGAGTCGCCTTCAAATGCTGGTTCCAGTACGTTCACACAATAAGGCCCGTGGGCCATTCTCTGAAAACCAACCAATGAAAACTTGACACGTCTCTTCCACGCGTAAAGCCCACTCCAGCACATGTCCATTTGTAACCCCTTCCTCTCCTCATCTCTCCCCCTTCCTCTCCTCATCTCTCCCACGTGTCAACAAGCACTTTTCCTTTTCTTTCTTTTTGCCGATTGAATTTCTATTTTAAATTATTTTATATTTTTAATTTTATATAATATATACAGTAGAATTATATTTTTATAGAGAGGTTTAATATTTTTAATTTTTTATTTTACAAAATTTTAGAAATAATTTTTAAATTTTAAAAAAATTGGACACATTTGATCATATGCTTTACGGGATTCATAGGACTAAATATATCGAGTTATTTTAACTTTGAAAATACGGTAAGCATAACGTGCCAATTTTTTTAATTTTAAAATTATTTTAAATAATTTATAAAACAGATAATTAAAAGTATTGAATTTTTTATTTTAAATTATATTATATTTTTTATTTTATATAATATATTACAGTAGAATTATATTTTTAATCTCATAAAATAGAGGGGTTTAATATTTTAAATTTTTTATTTTACGAAATCTTTGAAATGATTTTTAAATTTAAGAAAATTGGACACATTTGATCATTTGCTTTACGAGATTTATAAGATTAAATGTATCGAGTTATTTTAATTTTAAAATTATTTTAAAAATTCGATAAGTCTAGGACTAAACATACCGAATTTTTTTAATTTTGCACATCTCTTAAAAATAACAGAAATTACAATCATTATACCAAAATGGAAAAAATTAACCTCAACAAAATTAGCAGTACCAAAAAAAAAAGAAAAAAAAAAGAAAATCTCGATTTGGAGTGGGTAACTTTCTTTTCAAATTGAAACGGACTTTGTAATATATTTAGAACGAATCTTTGATGTCGATGTCATCTAATTATTTTGTTGAATTTTCGCTTTTTTGTAACGGGTAATGTGTTACAAGACCCCTTTTAATTATTTATTTAAAGAGTATGTTCGTAAATTCGTTCCAAAATATTGTCGCAATGGATGATGGAACGGTAGAATCTGTGCCTACATTTAAACAACATTGTTTACAAAATTTATATCGGATTTTAGAACGTTTTTTGCTCGTAAAAAATTCAAGTATATAAATAACACTTATCAGATATTTTTCCACACTCACAGTACTTCCATCTCTCTCTCTTTCTCTCTACCTCCCATGTCACTGGCCGCTCCTTAGACAAGATCACCGGCAGTGACTTGCGGAGGACGTGCGGGTGGCTAGAGGATCTAGTCGGCACGCAGGCGCAAACGTCCATCGAGCAGAGACTTCTACCAATTAGGGATTGCATACTATTCATATGAGAACTTTCTTAACGTGTGGGGGTGCTATCCGCCAAGTATGAAGTCATTTCGAGGACGTTTGGTATAGAGATATAAGGGTGAAGATTGGGCGCCACCCTACGTGCAAGCATAAGAGAAATCTGTGAAGCAGAGTGCTTTATCCTTTGAGATTTGCAGAACTGACTCAATTGCGAGATCCTTGGGGTGTATGTTTCAGAGTTAGACAGTTCCGTTTTAGTAGAAAACGATGACGATATTTGGAGTCTGCCAGTGTAGTGGCGAGACTGTGGTTTCAGAGTATTGCATGGGCAATTCCTCAGCGATGGATGATTGGATGGGCTGAAAATCTTGGATTATGATGTAGAAGTCGTAGGCGATGCAACGGTTCAAGCGACACGTGATTTGGACGTCAGTTGAGGGAGATGCAGAAAAAGATGCGCTCCTTGGCCATTTCAATGTCTACTCTTGAAACAAGGAAAAATATTTTTAAGCCTATTATAAGGGGCACATGCAGTGGTGAGCTCCATCAAGTCATTCCCATGCACAATGGTAGCGACTGTAGCAACTCTGGCACTAAATGAGCATCTCTTGGGGGCATGTTGGGGGCTTCAAGAGCTGTCTCTAGGCGTCTCAAAGGAGTGTTTAGAGTCCCCAAAAGGTTTAGAACTGGACGGGTGGCGTATGTCCAGGATGGCTTACATTGGGCACAAAAGAGGCCAAGAGGTTCCGTTTGACATGCAAGGTTGCTCCGCGGGCTGAAGGATATCAGGGGCAACACCTCTCGTGCGAATGAGTGATCGAGGCAAGCACTCTAAGACCTTGTGATCCAACTCATGGCACACGCTATTGAGTTCTAGCCATCTATGGTGGTCTGTTGGCGTGTTTCGAGATTGTGGGCAGACGCATGGCGGCAGACTAGCTAGTTGGGGCTGGCCGCGAGAATGTGCCAAGGTGTGCATGCCGAAAGCCTTAGCAAACATGGGCATTTTGGATAGGCGAGCGAACGGGCATGTAGTGCCACGCAGAGAGGCGTTTAGATATTGTGCTAGCGAGCTTCAGTGTCGAAGACACGCAGCGAACAGTTGGTAAACTCTGAGATGTGCGAAGGCTGGTCAAAGATTGGGTGTAATTTGAGATACTGCACGGGCGAAAGATACATTCCACATGGAAACAAAAGAGTCCGCCCGTTACACCCCGCACTCCGCCTCCGCCTCTAGCCTCCGATTTATGTTATCCAGGTAGGCTCCACAAACTCTTTTTTGTTTTTTTCCCCTGAATTTTCTATGAGTTTTTGCATTTTTTTTTGAAAATATGTGATAGTTATTTTCATTTTTGTATAATTTTATGAATATAAGAAAAAGAATTTGAGATTTAATTTTATGTAATTTCTAAAAATTTGTAATTTTCAGAACATGTAATTTCTGAAAATTTCTATAATTTTATGTAATTTCTGAAAATATATATTTTTTTGAAAGGGTTAAATTCATTTTGACCCCCTGTGATATAGACTAATATAAAAAAAAAATCAGTAAAAATTTAAATGTAAAAAATCATCCATATGATATGAACAATGATCCACACCATCCCCTAATATATTTGAACCTATTTTTTAGGGACAATCACCACTTGGTCAACTTAAGCCTATTAAAATATATTTATAATGTATCTATTATATATAAATTTATAATTTTATAGAGAAAATTATTTTTTTAGTACGTTAAATATACTTAATATTAATTTTAGTCCGATAATTATGCCTGCTTTTTATAAGTCCATTAACTTTAAAAATTGATGAAAATTTGTTCTTCAATGGTCGAAATTTTTTATTTTTGACCAGAATATTGACATTGACATGTCAATTGAATATTTTTTAGGAGTTTTTAGTCCTACGTGGCTTTAGAAAATAATTTGGATAACATGTTGGATACAATTATATTATATGTATTATTATAATTTATAAAAACAAAACTATTACAATTTATAAAAGTAAAATTATTATTTATAAAAATAATAATCAAATACCCCCTCCCCCCACCCCACCCCACCCCACCACCGGCTTCCCCATCCTCCACGGGTAAAATTCATTTTAATCCCTAACTTTTGATTTTATCTTCAAATTCCTATCTTTTCAACTCACTCTAAATTAGTCCCTCCAATATGTGATTTTTCTATATTACCCTTATGAAGCTCGTTTTTTATTTTTTTTGGGTTCTTTTTTATATCAAATCAGGCATTAACATTCTATTTTTTAATTAAAATTTGACACTTCTATTTTTAAACTTAAAAAAAAATATAACCTTTTAATTGAAATAATTTATTGTTGGCCATCAAATAATAACTTGTCTAATGATATATACATATACTTATTGTTAATTTAATGAACTTATTGAAATTTTCGAATAAAAATAATTAAATAATAAAAGTTTAAATAAAATAGAACAAAAAATATTTAAATAAAAATTTTAAAATTAGAGCATACATTATATAATTGAATACTACCATTTTGTTGTCTTCTGTTTTTTTCTTTTTTTTTTTTTTTTTTTTTTTTTTTTTTTTTTTTTTGTGTAGCACCCCCCTACGGTACTGCACCTAATTACTACTAATTAGTATACCACTTCCTTAATTATAACCTCTTTCTATAAAATATTTTCATTTAATCCATAAAATAAATTCTATTTTATTAATATAATATATATATATATATATCACGAGAAATAATAGATATTACAAAAATTTATAATTACTTTCCCACAAATATACACAACCTAAAAAGGAGATAACAAACATCCAATTATACAAAAATTTAAATGCAAACCCGACGAACACTAGGATGTATAATATACGTAGCCCAAAACTCCCGACCTCCAATGTTACGACTGTCCCACCTATTCAGAGTTACGACACGACCCAAAATCCGATGGTATTAGTCCATGTGACCTAACTCCTGAAAAGCGTGTGATAAGGAATGAGGTGTCTATTCAATAAGTATAGTCATTCGGTCTATATATACACAAGCAACAAGTCAAGTATAATGTAATTATACCAACACAACCAATATTCCCCATACACTATCAGCAGATGCAAGAAATAACACATAGCTACAATCAAACATCAACCTAAGACATAATAACGATACTTTAATTTATTTTCTTAGGGTCTTATTATAACATCAACCTAAGATATAATAACGATACTTTAATTTGTTTTCTTAGGGTCTTATTATAACCAAATTATATTGCATCACTGAATGAGCTTCCCGGCTATCACCATCGTGTGTGTCAATCACAATACTTCTTCCTCTACTTTTTACTTTTCTTCTTTCTTCCCCCCCCCCCCCCCCCATCATACAACACATAGTTCATGTGATATCCCATCTAACTGATACTACATAGCACACAACTCGTTTGGTATCCCATCATCTCCATTAATCAATGGCAATACACAGCTCATTATCATATCATCCTAAACCATTGCAGTATGCTCCCCTATAAGAGCCTGACCTAAAATTTTCTGAACCATGCAATTAATATTACTATTGATTTTATTACTCTTATTATCATTAGTATTACTGTAATTACCTCATTTATGTTCTATTTTCGAGTTTAATTTTACCCCTCTAGAAAAATAAGATTTTGACGAGTTTTTAGAGAGTTGGATTGAAATTAACCCCTAAAGTCCATCTACATGTCAACCACTATTCAAAACCTAACCAAAATCCAAAACCCTAATTTTTACCTATACCTTTCATAAGCGGCATTCATCAAAATCCTTCCCTTCCATAATTATTCATAGTTTGTTTACGTGATTCTAGGTGACTCGATGATAGAAGCAAACGACGAGGAGACTGAAGCACACCGAACTGCTCCAATAATGAGGTAGAATTCTATCCAAATATGTTTCTAACATATTCAGAAATTGAGACACATCGATTGATAGACAGAACATGCTAAACCATTGATGGAACCACTATTAACTGGGTAAAAATTAGAGTTGTTCTGAACCCTCTCAGTCGGGGTTAAAAACTGAGTACTTATGTAAGACCCTCTCAGTTGGGGTATAAATTGAGAACTTATGTATGATCCTCTCGGTTGGGGTTATAAACTAAGAACTTATGTATGACCCTCTCAATCGAGGTTAAAGATTAAGGCTCGGACTATGGGTTATAATAATAGTCACAAATAAATTCGATGTCTCTTATGTTGCTAGTGAACCATGCGCATTTATCTAACATGGTTGATTTACGAAACTTCTTGCACTATTTAACAAAAATTGTGATTGTCATACGTGGATATTTTATATGCCTCTGTTTTGATCCAAAAGTTTAGAAATCCCGTTCTGCTGGCAAATTTTGTAGCTTTATATTTTACTATACTATTTCCTTTGGTTTTGAATGTCGGATGCATGTATTGGCAAATGATGGTCGTGTACTATTAACGTGTTATGCTCATATTAGTAAGAGGTAGAAACCACTTACTAGGCGATTAGACGCTCACGCCATTTACCATATCTTGCAGATGAGGTGTATGAGTGTGAGGAAGAACTATACTGGAGTTGGTAGCTAAATCAAATGATGCAAGTGGCGTCGAATCCATTTAGTTGTTAGGACTTATTGCTAGAGTTAAAATCTTAAGATTTATATTTTTTCCGATATAAATAAGTATTGGGTTTTTATTGTTTAAGTATTATTACTATTAAGTTCGGATCTATAATTCAATAGTGAGGGCTTCATGCTACTAAGGCTATGGGCTTGGTAGCATGGCCATGTCGTGACCCCTGATAAGCCACTTCTCCTACTTTTTTTCCAGTACGTCATATGGTCCCACGTATATCAAGGGCTTAGTATCCCATAGTAAATTATAATATATACAATCAATACCTCATAAATATCGTAAATTATAAATACGATATTATATAATACTCATATATTTTTCACTAATTCTTTTTATATTCTATTTATATTGAAATTCAACCTTCCGTTCCATTTTCTTTTAAATAATTAAACTTTCTACACTTTTCAAGTACATATTTAATTTATCGACTAACTCATATGAATTCATTTTATCAAACCCCTTATATCTTTGTACCTACCATTCTTAATAATATTTCTAACTTAAATTATTATAAAAATCTCATATTTTCTTAAATATAAGTTTCTAATATTTCTATTAATTTCTATCAATTCCTCATTACTATATAATATAATTAAACACCAATACATATAATCAAGTATTTAGTCAATAGGTATGAAATTGAGTAAATTAACTATAGTAATAATTAAATCTAACCAATCTAGTAATTTAATTATCCAACTATAACAATTTTAAATAGTCAAACTCATAAAACTTTTTAGTTAAATAGTAGATCGGTCAATATAAACTACATTTAGTAAATAAACTAATTAAATAATATAATTATATAAATTAATATAATTTAAAACAAATATTCTTACATATGTTCTTCCCGAGAGAGAGAAAAAAATTTCAGTTGTACATGTTTATGTAAATGGGGTTTTGTGATTGTGATTTGGGTGTCTATGAGTTCCCACATATGTACATGTTACTGGTGAGGTGGTGGGTTGGCTCCCTCACTCTTTCTCTATATTTATATATATATATATATATATATATATATATATTATAAATTTTAATTTCTTTTAAAAAAATTTCATTACGTCTTATTTAATTTTTAAATTAATATAATTTACTCCCAAATAATATACTGAGCTTCAATTTACTCCGTTCAAATTTTCATATATTTCAATTTCAATTTATAATTTAGATATGTTTAAAGTTTAGTTTTTTTTTTCTAAATAATTAACAATTAGTCCCCCAATTATATATAAAATCTATAGACGTTACATTTTGTTAGCCATTTTTTATTTTTAAAATTATTCTATTAATTTGTGTTTTTCTTTCTTCTCAATTTCTATTTCTCCTTTTCTTCTCTCACTTTTTTTTTTCAATAATTTCTCATAACTTTCTTCTACTTTTTAATATTTTTTATTTATCCAATTAAATATATATTTCTAAAATAATAAGTAATCTCTAAAAAAATTAAGAATTAAATGTACACGAACATCTGAATAATCGTTAATGATAAGTTTTCAATTAAAATAATTATTATTTTCTAAGCTAATGTATGAGGGACCAAATTGCAATGAAAAATAGAGAGTGAAGCACTAGAATAATTTCTGTAAAAAAAAGTTTGAAAGGGATAATATGGGAAAATTAACTGCTAAAGGGACTAATTTGAAGTTAATTGCAAAGACAGAGACTATTTTGAAATTGAAATTAAATGTAGAGGGCTAAAATAAATTTACCCCTTCCCCCACCCGTCCCCGCCGTCACACCCCGTCCAGGGGATGACATCACCCTGATGTCGAGGGCGACTAGGGGTATGAACAAGTCGAGCTCGACCTTTTTTGGTGAGCTCGAACTCAAGCTCGATTTGCAGTAGAGTGGTTCGAGCTCGAGCTTTATTCTTACATGATGAGCTTGAGCTCGAGTTCGAGCTTGATATAATTTATTTTAGTTTTTATTTTTAATTATTATTATTATTATTATTATTATTATCATTATTATTATATTAAATCATAGGATTGAATCACCAAATTTTGACATAAATTTATAAATAATAAAATATATTGCATAATGTATACTATGTTATAAATATACCAAAATATAGTATGAAATTTTAATTTTGTTATATATATAAACTACTAACTAGTTTAGTAGTAATATAATTAGTAAAATATCATAACAAAAATTCATACGAAATAATTTAAATTTGTAGAAAAGTATCCATTATCTGGAATAATGCAATTGAAATACGTAAAAATATTTTATAGTTGAGATTTAATAAATGTTCACAATCTGCAATAAATTTATATATTTATAATTGTTAGTATTACATTGATGTAACTATTATCTTACATTGTTGAACAACATGGGTTAATCAGGCCATCAAAATTCAAATCAAACCGTTATATTTGATCAACCTTACAGAAAAATACATTTGGTGAAATTTTAAAACTTATTGGATATACGGATGTTGAGATATCGTACTCAGAACATAAAGGTAATAATTAAAAATAGTGTATCACTGAATCAGGCCATGTAATTTTAAATCATAACGTATGATATGATTTAATGGACAAGTCTATTATATATTTAAATTTGGTGTGAATTGGGTGCCCTAATTCTTAAGATATCGTAATTATTGTTTAAACCTTTTGATCTCATTTATATATAATAAAATAATAATAAAAATAATTAAAATTATTCAAAAATTATTATTATTATTATTATTATTATTATTATTATTATCATCATTATTTTTAGATTAATTCATAGAAATCACTAAATTTTGATATAAATTTATAAGTAATAAAACAGATTGTATAATGCATAGTATAAATATAAAACTCCGAAATAGATAAAAAAAATCATTAGTAAATTACTTGTTAATTTAAAAAAGGTATAACACAATACAAATATATATTAAAATATAACATAAAATCAATATGTGCCATATTAAATAATAATATTAATTATAAAAAAATATTATAATTTATTAACTTGTTGATTAAATTTGATTTTTTATAAAGATTAAATGTATAAATAAAAGTATCATAATTTATTATTATCCAAAATAAAATGTATGATATTAATTAATAATTATAATATATGGTCAATTTTGAGTATAAATTTGATAAAGTATTGAATATGAAATTAAATATATAAGTTTGCAAGCCGGCTCGCGAGCTGATGAACAGAGAGAATTGAGCTCAAAATCGAGCTTTGCGAGCCGGTTTGTCTGCCATGCCACCCCTAAGGGTGACGCTCGTCGCCCACGCCTGCGACGGTGATTGCCGTCTCTGCTGGGTAACCACCGTCGCCCAAGGGTGAGGAGGGCGCGACGGCGCACTTCTCTGCAGTAGTGGCGTTGGTACTGCTATTCTTTTTAGAATTATTTTTTTAGTTAATTTTAAAAAATATTATGTTAAAAATATTAATATACTTGTATATTTACATATAAAATAATATTTTATTATTAATAAATATGTATATATTATTTTAAAATTTATTAAAGTATATATATTATATAATACATATAAAATTGTATATATTAGATTAGAGAGAAGGACAAAATTATCAAAAAATACACTTTTCAGACCCACAATCACAGTCAATGCACATGTACCACCAACTCTAGCCTCAGGGGGTTTTTTGAATTTTTTTTCATATCACAGGAAGTGAAATTGATCCTTTATTTTTTACAGAGGATTTTTTGAATATTTTCAATATCACGGGGGAGGGGATCCTTGTATTTTTTTCTTTTTTAAAAAATTATATTTTCTGAAAATAATTCTTATATTTTTTTGTTTTTTTCCTTGTAATTTTTGTGTGTTTTTCAGCAATTTTCCATAATTTTGGACAAAATTCTATTAAAGTATATTAATTTTTCTTCAAATTTCTAAAAATAATATATTGTGATGAGGTTAATAATATACTTTATACAATGTTATATTATAATATAATTAATTAAATATTTATAATATAGGTTTTAATTAATTATAATATATTATATTGAAATAAAATATTATAAATTTTCAAGTAATTTATAATATATTTTTAGTTTCACTTTCACGTTATAGAGTCATGATGATCGAGGGTCTACCTCCTCCACCTGGATGTGGTCATTATCGTGGTCGTGGTCGTCTGTTCCATAGTTGTTGAAGCTTTCCATAATGTGGAAGCATCGACAAGACTACTCCTACCCCAGAAGCTTGCTCCAGTGCTTCAGACCCCACCAATGGATCCAACCAGAGCGATTCATCTACCCGGGGCCCAGCACATTAGAGGTTGCCCCCCGCTTGTAAAACTTACCAGCACCACCACCACCAATGCCACCATCATATGCCTGTAGATATATTAGCCTCACCAACACGAGGTAAGGGCACAAATTTCCAACAAATTATTTTCATTATATTTTTCTGGCCGAGTATTACTGATTACTTGTTTTTTCAGGTTGGATCAAGATTTCTACAGTGTCATCAATGTTGTGGTGTGATGCCATTTTCCCCATCCCCGGAGATGTATGCGGAAAATTCTATTGGAGCATCAAGGTTCTAGTTCAACAATCTCAAGGTAAAAATTCTAATAAAATTCTTTTTATATTTTTAAATATTTATTTTATCGATTACTTACAATATATTTTTGCCTGTGTGAAATTGCAACTTACTTACTAGTGAGATTGCAATGATGAGGTCATGTTCAAGGTGTTCTAGATGTTCGGCGGGAGGTTCCTACGGAAGCAGTTTGCTGATGTTATGGCAGAGCTGGTCCAACCAATGTGGCTGGTCGAAGAAATCTGGCATCAGTTGCAGGAGTAGTGGGCCAGCCTAGACTTTTAGGAGGAGGCCACTAAGAATAAGACCAATGAGGAGGCCAATACGACAGGCAACAACTATCCTCCCGCAGGCATCTCTCATTAGGATGCACAAATGGAAACTAGTAACTTTCTTCTTTTTTTTCTTTAAACGAAGTTTTTATGAATAATTAATTTACCGTCAATTATTTTTTTTTTTTGTTAGACAGGAGACACAGCTTGTTCAGACTCCAAAGCAAATGGAGTTGTTCTCCAAAGCTATAGGAAGAAGGGTGATAGGAACTGGAGCGGTCCGAGACAGAGCAGGTGGTGGTAAGTTGTTTATAACAACAGTTCTCATTTTCAATTTTAATTAATTTATATTTTGTTACTAATGAATTTTTCTGTTTCGTGGGAGATTTTTCAGAAGATGTTAGAGGAGCAACTGGTCTAGGCAACGCCAATGGGCAAGATCCTCCAGCCTTTTCTAAAGCATCGATAGACATTACTGAGCAATAATTATGGATGTCAACAGTGGGAGGCGGGAATAAGGAACGTGTTTTCGGTCTACGTTCAAAAGCCCACAATTCGGCTGCTAGATCATCTCAGCCCAGCCAAACGCGTACGTCGACACCGCCAGCCACACACAGATATTGATGAACGGGTCATGAAGAGATGTTCATGCATGTGATGATGAATCTACCCATTCCTCCGTTGCCCGACCAATCGCAGCCTCCAGCTGATCCCCCAACCCTCGACCACGGTGCACACAGGCCGATGCAGATGATTCTGACGTGGAGGATGATTTAGATTTAGATTATGGATCTTTTATTTTTTAAATATTATATTAAAATACAATTTTTTTTATATTAATATTACGTTTATTTTGGTTTTGTTAGTTATGTTATTAATATTTACTTGTATTTCAATTTATTTAAACATTTCAAATTTAAAAAATTTCAAAAAAAAATTATAAACTAAAATTCAAAGAAATTATTAGAATAAGAAATATTAAATTAATTTAAATATAAAAATATTTAAAATTAATTTAATTTTTTTATAAAATATTTTACACTTGTAACGAATTTTATAACGGATAATGTGATAGTATTTATCAGCACGTAACATGAAATCGCCATAAAACCCTTTCCAAAAAAAATAAAAGGCCATTCAAATATGCAAAACAAAATCCTTCTCTAAATGAGGTACAAAAATAGTTAAAAAGAGGTATAAAACCCGTTCCAACAGATAAAAAATCATTCAGAAAAGCGGAATAAAATCCGTTACAATATGAGGTAAAAAAAAACCCGTTTTAAAATAAGGTACAAAAACTAGTTCCATGAAAGAGGTACAATTATCGTTCCGAAATAAGGTATATATCACATTCCAAAAATATTGAAAAATTACAAATTGCGTTACAAAAACGATTCTCAAATGCGAAGCAAAATCTTTAATTAATTTATTTCAAAAGGATGTACAACGTTAATTTACTAATAAACGGTTGCAATGATGTCGTAAATCATTACAAGAGTCGGTGACACATTGTGACGACTTTTGAGAAGTCGTTATAATATCTTTAAAAGTATGTTTTGAGCTTAATCTATTAAGGTCGTGTTTGTTTTTGAGATTTTTCTCATCTCATCTTGTAAAATATCATTGGGTTGGATATGCAACTATTTGCAAGATTTATTTCAAAATATATTTCAAACACACATTACATCTTTAATATATACATATATATATATATATATATCACATCAATTAATATTATTATATTTATTTTTTCACTAAATATTTTTTACCCATTCCATCAACATCTCACTTTCAATCATATATTCAAAGGACAACATCAATTTATCCCATGATATTAAAAATGAGCAAATTACTTCCTATAAAAAAAAAATATAACAATTTACAAGGAGTTAAATTGTTTCGTTTTAAAAAACATAGGAAGATAAATTATTGTATTTTAAAAAGTACAGAGAGGTAAATTACTATTTATTTTTTCATAAAAAATAATTTGCTCATTTACAATATTAAAAAATAATTGCTTGCATTTTTTTCCTTATATTCAAAAGGTTAGAGTAAACCCAACTAAATTTTATTTCATCTCATTTCCTTGCACTGAAATTTGAGATGAGATCAAAAACTATCAAGGATAATTAAATTTTCCTCTCTTGAGGTTTAATATAAATTATATATAAATTTTACGTAATTTGAAAAATTATATTTAGTATTTTTTTATATTTATTTTCGTTCAAAATATAGATTTTAGTCAACATAAAATTTTTTGATTTTAGTAAACAAAAGTGAATGAAAATATACATTTACTCATAATTGACTTACTATTAATTTATTGTAGGTCAAATAAATCTTTTCTGATATGAGGTAAAGATGTATTTTTTCACATGCATTAGTGCGTGTGAATATATAAAGGGAGATTGATCAAAAAGATTTATTTAACATATATTAAGTCAATCATAAATGAATTAAAGGTAAATATGGATTTTTGTTTATCTTTTTACTGATATTAATAAATTTTATAAATTTTGATTAATAGAAATATTTATTTATTAAACAAAACCATACATCAAATATTTTGAATATAATTTTCAAATCATAAAACGTTTATGATTAATTACATAAAATTTCAGAGAGAAAAACAAACAGCAATAATAACCCCTCTATTTCTTCCCGCATGGTGAGTCTTTCTCGTGCTTGTAGTGGGTGTGGGGTGGGTGTGGAGGTGAGGCCGTAGGTGGGGTTTAATGATTCTATGCAAAAATTCTGTGACCTAAGGTTTAATGGTTCTTTCCACTCTTCTCGGGACAATCACAAAAACGATTGCATGGCCAAGCTTCACTTTATACGATGAACCGTTTATCACACAGGAGGTAGGGCCAAGCCCACTACTCCCACGCCGCGTGGACTCCCAAGTCCTCTATATATACAACCCCTCCCGCTGCCAACTGAGAATAACACACACACTGCAAGAATTAACCAGAGATAAACATTTGGTCTTTTTTTCTCTGCTATCTTCTTTGAATCCAACAAGAAAATGTTTATTGAGAGCTTCAAGGTTGAGAGCCCGGACGTTAAGTACGCAGAGGGTGAGATTCATTCTGTGTACAACTATGAAACCACAGAGCTTGTTCATGAGAACAGAAATGGCGCCTATCAGTGGATTGTCAAGCCCAAGACTGTTAAATATGAGTTCAAGACTGATACCCATGTCCCTAAATTAGGGTATCATTTTTGAATTTTTTGTTCTTGTTTTTACCCTTTCTTTTCTGCAGCCTTTTGATTGTGGATTTAACGTCTTTGATGGTTTTTTTTTTTTTTTTTTGTAGTGTTATGCTTGTTGGATGGGGTGGTAACAATGGTTCAACCCTCACTGCTGGTGTCATTGCGAATCGGGAGTGAGTTCTTGATCTTCTTTATTTCAGTCCAACTTCGTCGTAGAAAGAGCATGTAGGCTGAAAAGTGTTTTGTTTCAAATCCAAGAATTGATTTTTAACATATTCAAGAATGTGAAACTGGGAAATTTTCGAAGAAAGCTGGCCCCACTTGAATTAATTATAGGACAAGAGTTGTACACTTGTCATGGATTCGATACAATGGTCTGGATAAGAGTTTTAGAAAGGTTGTGGGCATTTCTAGTTTGAGAAGAAGGGAAGAATTAAAAAAAGATCCCTTTTTGAGCCTTTTTCTTTGATCAAAAAATTGAGAGATGTGTTGATGGAAACTCTTGCAGAGGGATTTCATGGGCAACCAAAGACAAAGTTCAACAGGCCAACTATTTTGGGTCACTGACTCAGGCATCCTCAATCAGAGTTGGGTCCTTCAATGGAGAAGAGATCTATGCTCCATTCAAGAGCTTGCTCCCCATGGTAGTAGAACTCAATAACATCTATTTCTTTATAGTAATAATACTATGATACTATGATGTTGTGATCATTGGTTTTGTTGCTAATCTTGTTTAATGATTTGGACAATGATTAGGTCAACCCAGACGACATAGTGTTTGGGGGATGGGACATCAGCAACATGAATTTGGCTGATGCCATGGGCAGGGCCAAGGTGTTGGATATTGATCTCCAAAAGCAGCTCAGGCCCTACATGGAACACTTGGTCCCACTCCCTGGAATCTACGACCCTGATTTCATTGCTGCGAATCAGGGAGCACGTGCCAACAGCGTGATCAAAGGAACCAAGAAGGAACAGGTTCTACAAGTCATCAAAGACATGAGGTATATATATAGCTATGGTTCTTGCAAGAATTATCTCATATTATTGGTGTCATTGATCATGTCAAGCTTGAGCAGTTCTATGTTCAAGTTTGAAGGAAATTTTGATACTGAGTTGTTTGTATTCAAGCATAAGTATTACAAGAAAACCCCTCGATTTGGACCCCTGTCGTCCTAAAGCTGTAGTGTTAGACATGAACATAAGAGACTATGCTTAAATCTGGGAGAAAGCCAGTGTAATTATTAGTATTTTGTATTTAGGAAATTATCCTTGATACAGTAGTAACTCGGACAGTTTTTCTTGATTGTTTTGCTAATTAATAGGGAGTTTAAGGAGAAAAATAAGGTGGACAAGGTAGTGGTTCTTTGGACAGCCAACACAGAGAGATACAGTAATGTTGTTAACGGGCTAAACGACACAATGGAAAACCTTATGGCCTCCTTGGATAGGAACGAGGCTGAGATATCTCCTTCAACCTTGTTTGCTATAGCTTGTGTTCTTGAAAATGTCCCTTTCATCAATGGCAGCCCACAAAACACTTTTGTTCCAGGTACTATGGAAACTTGCAGTGATTACTGAATTTTCTCAGAAATAGATGGTAAAAACTAAGGCTAAACGAGTTCTTGTTATCTAGGGCTGATTGAGTTGGCCATCCAGAGGAACAGTTTGATTGGTGGAGATGACTTCAAGAGTGGTCAAACCAAGATGAAATCAGTGCTAGTTGATTTCCTTGTTGGAGCTGGTATTAAGGTATAAAAAAGCTCATCATTTTTATGTTAAGAATCATATATATCAGGCTCTTTCTAAGTCGTAGCAAATAATTCTTGATCGTGATAATGAATTTTTTTAATTCTTTGAGCAACAGCCAACATCCATAGTTAGCTACAACCATCTGGGAAACAATGACGGGATGAACCTATCTGCCCCGCAAACTTTCCGGTCCAAGGAGATCTCAAAGAGCAACGTGGTGGACGACATGGTTGCCAGCAACGGCATCCTTTACGAACCGGGGGAGCACCCTGATCATGTTGTTGTCATCAAGGTATATATGAAAGACATCTGTTTCACACTAATCTAATTATAATGTTTATTGTGGCGATTTTGAGCTAGTATTCTTTTGTAGAATGTGGATTATTAATCTTGATTCGTGTGGGATCTGTATGTAGTATGTGCCGTATGTGGGAGACAGCAAGAGAGCAATGGACGAGTACACATCGGAGATATTCATGGGAGGGAAAAGCACCATAGTTTTGCACAATACTTGCGAGGACTCTCTTCTCGCAGCTCCCATCATCCTGGATCTGGTCCTCCTTGCTGAACTCAGCACCCGCATTCAGCTCAAAGCCGAAGGAGAGGTCTGCTGTTTTAAACATTAACTCGTTGTCCTGTCTTTATTTTTTCCCCCTGAAAATAATGTAGTTCCATCTTGTCTGGATCAATATTTTGCAGGGAAAATTCCACTCCTTCCACCCCATCGCCACCATCCTCAGCTACCTATCAAAAGCCCCCCTTGTAAGTAAATTTCAAGAATGTATAACTATAAGAATTCACTGCAAAATATGATTCATTTTACATAGTATTTGACAATAACTAGGAAGCTGTTTGGGTAAAGATGGGACACACAATAGTATAATAACCGTTAACAATGGTTGCCACGACCTTTGTCCGCGTAGCCACTCATGTCCCTAAATTTGATGATAAGAAAACATGTGGTCCGAACCAACCAAGTTATGGTACACACAACACAAATCTTTGTCGAAATCGCTTTTCTACACTCTCTTGATTACACTTGAACACAAGACATAAGAGAATACACAACCAACGATGGCAACGGAGGCCACACAAGTCACGGGACGTTACATGCGTGTGTTGTATAATTAAAGTATGTGTAACTATGTATGTATCTATATGTGTACGTATTCATTGAGAGTGTGTGGTTGTCTTTGAGCAGGTACCTCCAGGGACACCAGTTGTGAATGCACTTTCAAAGCAAAGGGCAATGCTTGAGAACATTTTCAGGGCTTGTGTTGGATTGGCTCCTGAAAATAACATGATTTTGGAATACAAGTGAGGATTTGAGTGTGAAGATTGGTTCAAGATATGAGCATAGGACCAGCTTCCTCTCTTCTTTTTGGCTTTTTTTGTTTAAAAAAAAAACATATATATATATATATATATATATAATTTAGCTAAGTGTTGGGATGTAATATTATGGCCCCTATATTTTCCTTTTTCTTTAATTTTATTATTCTTCTTCTAGTTTCTTGTAGCTATGACAAGTGTATTTTATTTGTTTGAGCTCGTTTTGAGTTTAACAGTTCTCATATTAGAAATATATGAAACTATTGGTCCTCTGATGCAAATATATGAAACTATTATTTGTTTCTTGTATATTTTTTTGTTTATTTTATTGCTCAACGTATTTGGCTGAATTTATAAGCTTATGGAGTAAAAGCAATTGAAATATGTTAAAGAATTTCATTAAATAATTAATTGAAGATTATTTTATGAACATGTTTGAAAATTGCAAACCAGAATTTAAGCTCTCTTCAATTATTCATTAAAAAAATAAAGATTCTTAAGCTAAGTATACAATATTTTAAATTATAAATACACTTTGCTTCCTAAACTATACTCAGATTAACATTTACTTCCTAAACTTATAAATGTAATACTTGCTGTCTAGAACTAAATATTTGATAATGTTATCCTTATATTATATATATATATACATATTTGTAGTTCAAAAGATTTTGAGATAATTGCACTCTCCTTCTTGAGGTTTAGTGTAATTACTCGTAGTCCCCCTATAGTTTGAAATATTAAATCTGTTGGGAATGACTAATGCTATTTCTCTTGTCCCATATAGGTAGTGTAACTCCTTTCTTTCCCATATATATTGAATTACTTATTATCTTTGGAGTAAAAAGTGTGGGTAGGAGAATTTTGGTAGAATTACCACATGCACGCGCCTGCCCGTCCAATCCCCGTCCGAAAATGGCCCGCGCAGTTATATTCCTTTTTGGGAAAATTACATTGAAATCTTTCATCCTTCTCGGTTTTGGACTCCAAAAAAGACCAAATCATAGAGGTTGAGGAAAATCCTCCCCACTTGGCCGATTTTTGGTTGCTGATAAGAGGCCAATGGCTTATTTTTCTCAACTAACCAAGCTGGCCCTTCTATAAATAGCCTCACACAATTTTTCGAGCTCTCTTCTTCTGGTTCATTCATACAGTCCGAGCTCTCTTATGCTCTCTCTAGTCTTCCTCCTCTTCTCTAATTTTCTGTGTTCGTTGTCCCAAACTCTCTGCTACGAGTGCACGTGTTAGAGAGTTATAGTTGTGTTAACCTTGGGGAGCTAGAGCCACTTGACGGGACCAACTTTAAACGATGGTCATAGAAGTTGCGCATCTTTTTCGAACAATTGGACGCGGACTATATGTTGTTCCAGGATCCACCAGAAACTCCAGCAGAAATCTCCACTCTTGCCATTACTACAACATCGATCTCCCAGATGGAACGACCGTAAAATTTGAGGACGAGGCAAAGCTAAAATACGATAGAGACAATAAAACAATGAGAGGTCACCTGCTTAATCATATGAATAATTCTCTGTTTGACTTGTTTGTCAACTATAGGAGTGCCAAAGAAAACTGGACTACAATGGAGGCAAGATACGGAGGTGATGACTTGGAAGAAAAAAGTACGTCGTCGGTAAATGGCTCCAATTTCAAATAGTCGATGAGAAGTCTATAATGGAGTAAATCTACGAATATGAGAACATAGTGACAGAAGTCCTGAGCGAGGCATGAAAATGTATGAGATTTTACAAGCCAATGTGCTACTTGAAAAATTCCCTCCTACTTAGAGTGAATATCGAAACCATTTGAAGCACAAGAAAAGGGATCTAACCCTCCAAGAATTGATCGGCCATATGAGAACGGAAAAAGCAAATCGCTTGAAAGATAAGGAAACTTCTCTCTCTTCTCTTTTAGTTAAAGCTAACCTTGTTGAGTCTGCTGGATCTAAAAGCAGGTTTCACCAGTATAAAGGGAAAAACCTTCAAAAGAACAATTAACACAAGACATTCAAAAAGACCTGACGGTAAGATCCAAAAGAACAAAATATCATGCTATTGCTGTGGGAAACCAGGACACAAAGCGTAACAGTGCTACCATAGAAAGGATCAACCTAAAACAAAAACCAGCCACTCAATCTACTCCACAAGTCAACCTAGCTAAAAATGACGAGATCATCGATGCGGTAGTTGTAGAAGGGGTGAATAGCAATTTATCCCCCTGTGATATTAAAATGAGCACATTACCCTCCTATGAAAAAAATATAGCAATTTACCCCCTTATACTTTTTAAAATGAAGCAATTTACCTCCTTATACAGGGAGGTAGATTGCTTCATTTTAAAAATCACAGGGGTACATTGCTGTATTTTAAAAAATACAGGGAGGTAAATTGCTATTTATTTTTTCATAAGGGGGTAATTTGCTCATTTGCAATATCACAAGGGGGTTGTTTGCATTTTTCTCGTTGTAGAAGCTAACCTGGTGGAGAACAAAGAAGACTGGATACTAGACACTGGCGCATCTAGGCATTTCTGCTCCAACAAACCACTATTTCCTGAACTTCTTGACGCAACAGACGACGAGTGTGTCTTCATGGGGAACTCTACAACTGCCGGAGCCTTGGGTAAAGGAAAGATCTTCCTTAAACTTACTTCTGGAAAAACACTTTCTTTGAATGACGTATTATATGTGCATTCTTTATGTAGAAATCTAGTTTCTGTAGTTTATTGAATAAATGTGGCTTGAAAATTGTGTTAGAATCTGATAAGATTATAATCACTAAAAATAATGACTTTGTAGAAAATGATACTTATATGATGGTTTATTTGTCCTAAACACTGTTTCCACTGCTATTAATAAAATTTCTTCCAGTTCTGCTTATTTGATGGAATCCATTGATATTTGGCATGGTAGATTAGGACATGTGAACTATTCCTCTATTAAAAGATTGAAAATTATGAATTTTATAAATACTTCTGACACAAATGGATGCTCTAAATGTAGAGTCTGTGTAGAGAAAAAATACGTAAAGAAACCTTTTAAACCTATCACAACTAGAAGTATTGAATTACTCGAATTAATCACTCGGATGTAACTAATTTCAAACACATTAAGCAATAGTGGTAAAAAATATTATATCTGATTCGTTGATGATTTTTCTAGATATACTAAGATTTATCTATTAAAATCAAAAGATGAGGTTGCTGAATGTTTTTGAAATTTAAGGCTGAAGTTGAAAATCAATTAGACAAGAAGATTAAAAGACTTAGATCTAATAGGGGCGAAAAATACAACACTAAATTCTTGAAAGAATTTTGTGAGATCAATGGAATAATCCATGAGATTAGTGCACCTTATGCACCTCAAAAAAATGGCATAGCTGAACGGAAAAATAGGACTCTGAAAGAAATGATGAATACTGCTTTTAAGCTCAGGTATACCTGATAATATGTGGGGGGAAGCGGTTTTGTCTGCATACTATATCCTTAATAGAGTCCCACATAAAAAAAAAAAAAGAATAAAACCCCTTATGAATTATGGAAAGGGTTTGCTCCTAACTTTAAACTTCTTAAGGTGTGGGGTTGTCTAGGTAAAGTAGCATATCCAGAATTTAAAAAAACAAACATAGGACCTAAAATCTTTGACTGTGTGTTTATTGGATATGCCAAAATAGTGGCGCATATAGATTCATGTATTAAATGATAACTCTCTTTGTGAATCAAGAGATGTTGGATTCTTTAAACTAGTTTTTTTCATTGATTAAAACTACTAAAACAGATATAGCCTCCTCAGGCAATAAACCTTTGTTAACTTCCTCGAATTCTGTTGCGAATGAACCTAGAAGAAATAAAAGATCGCAACCATTAGAACTCTAGTTGCACTATCAGCTATTCTTGGCTTAATAATCCATCAAATGGATGTAAAAATAGCCTTCCTAAATGGTGACTATGAAGAAGAAATATATATGGAACAACCAGAGGGGTTTATGGTACCTAGCCAAGAAAATAAAGTTTGTAAACTCAGGAAATCACTATATGAACTAAAACAAGCACCCAAACAATGGTGTGGAAAGTTTGATCATACTTTAAAAACTAATAGATATATAACAAATGTATCAGACACATGTGTATACTCAAAATTGTTTGGGACAAAATGTGTTATTATATGCCTATATGTCGATGATATGCTGATTTTTGCAGCAAATAAAAATAATTAGGAACCAAAAGATTCTTATCAGCACAGTTTGATATAGAAGATCTAGGAGAAGCTAATGTAATACTAGGCATTAAAATTAGAAAAACTGAAAATGGGTTCTCTCTTTGTCAGTCACACTATATAAAGAAAATCGTGGCCAAGTTCGGTGGTCAAGATGAGATACCAGTCAAAATACCTTATGACCCGAGCGTATGTCTAAAAAAGAATAAAAATGATAGTGTCATAAGCTGAGTATGCAAAAATCATAGGGAGTGTCATGTTTCTCAAGAGCTACAATAGACCTAACATAAGTTACACTATGAGTAGACTAAGTCGGTATACTCATAATTCCAATAATGAACACTAGAATGCACTATGTTGCCTGTTGAGATATCTAAAGGGTACTATAAACTTGAGTTGCACTTTAATAAATTTCCCGCATTGTTAGAAGGATTTTGTGATGCAAACTAGGTTACCGATAATGATGAAGTAAGTTTAACTAGTGGATATGTTTTTACTTTGAGTGGGGGAGATATTTTATGGAAATCTGCAAAACAAACTTGTATAGCTCGCTCTACTATGGAATCTGAATTTATAGCTCTTGAACTAGTAGGTCAAGAAGTAGAGTGACTGAGAAACTTATTGGAAGATGTGCCCTCGTGGAGGTCAACTATGCCAGTGTCTTTGCACTGTGACTTCCAACTATCTATTGGAATTCCCAAGAACTATGCTTACAATGGCAAAAGGAGATATATTCGTATCAGGCATGAAGCAGTAAAAGAACTCCTAAAGAATGGGATAATCTCCTTAGATTATGTGAGGTCCAAGAGAAAATTGGCAGATTCTCTAACAAAAGGACTCACAGGAGATTATTGGAGCCCTCAAGAGCAATGGGGCTAAAACCCCTTGATTAGAGTATGGTAAATATAAATCCATAGTCCTGTGTTTGGATGGTCCTAACAAGGACTTGATGGATAACCCTGATTATGTTCAGGAGGATAGCCTCATAGCTCAATTATTGAGTGGTCTATAGACATGATGAAACTATCTCGATGGGTGTGAAGGTGGGCCGCCTTCTATGAAAGAAAATTAGAAGTTCTTTCTAGAGCACTCATTAGAACCAAGGTATTAACGAAAGGCCATTAATAGCGCTCGGAACTTTTATCGGGGAACAACGATCACCAAGGAATTTATATGTGATTGTGGGGGTATCAATCTGAGCTATCGAAAGTTCAAGAGTTATATCACTCTTGTTAGCAAGTTTGATTGCCTCACTTCACTATGGATTAATTCAATCGAAAGATATCAATGCTTAAGTATACTTTTTCGTTCACTCAGAAAATCATATTCTTCATCTATATTAGTTATTTGTGGGGGATTGATGGGAATGACTAATGCTATTTCTCGTCTCACATAGGTAGTGATCCTTTCTTTCCCATGTATATTGAATTAACTTATTATCTTTGAAATGAGAAGTGTGGTAGGTGGATTTTGGTAGAATTACCATGCACACCGCTCGCTTGTCCCGTCTCGGTCTGGACTGGGCTGGGCACCCGCGGTTATATTCTTTTTTGGGAAAATTACATTGAAATCTCTCATTGTTCTCGATTTTGGACTCCAAAGAAGACCAAGTCATGGAGGTTGAGGAAAATCCTCCACACTTGGCCGATTTTTTATTGCTGATAAGAGTCCAATAGCTTATTTTTCTCAAGTAACCAAGCTGGCCCTTCTACACATAGCCTCACACAATTTTTTGAGCTCTCTTCTTTTGGTTCATTCATACAGTCCGAGCTCTCTTCTGCTCTTCGAGTCTTCATTCTCTTTTCTATTTTTTTGTATTCGTTGTTTCAAACTCTCTGCCACTAGTGTACGTGTTAGAGAGTTATAGTTGTGTTAACTTTGGGAGCGAACGTTTACACTATTTGCACCGGGGTAGCACCGAAATTTTGCTTTCAAGGCAGTGGTTTGCCCACGGCACAACTTTTATTTTCCAACAAAATCTAGTAACCCTATGTTTTACTTGTAATAACAAATAGGTCCATCCATTAGTTAAAATTCACTTATTTTGTTGATGTTAAAAAAAAAATTGAATAAAATTTGATATTTACCCTCAATTGATTTATTATTAACTTATTGCAGGTCTAACAAAATTTTTGTGACTAAACTATTCTTATAACAGTGATGACATACCTCCTCACATGCATTAACATGTGAAAATATATAACGGTAATTTAATTATAAAAAAGTGGTTTGACCTACAATTTATCGGTAATGAGTCAATTGGGGTTAAACATGAATTTTTTTCCATTTTTTTTTATTAATATCAGCAAATTTGATAAATTTGTTAAACGGAAGCGAGCTCCAAGAATACTAGCCATAGGAGGTTTACGTATAATTACATCAAACTATAGGAGAGGAGAGTGTACTTATTCCGAAGATTTTTATTAATTTGTTAGGGAAAAAAGAGTTAATATATTTTCTCATAATTTTTTAAGAAAAATATATTTAAAAACTTATATGTAACTAATTCATTTTTATATTTGTGTATTATTGTACTCCTTCATTACTTAATTTTGAATATATAAAATATAACAAAATTTAATACTTAGTTTACAATTTTTTTATTTTATTGTAATTAAAATATATTTTTTTCGGTTCAGAGAATTTTAATTGAATTTAAAATGCAAAATATAGAAAGAAAAGTCGTTTGAACGATAAATATGTGAATATATAATAGAAGGACAATATTGTCAAATATTTATTCTAGAGAGATAAGTGTTATAATAATTAATTTAGGGGGTTAATTGCTACCACAAGTAAAATGAAGTGTGCAATGTGTATTTAACCCTATTTTGAATGTCATATTTTTCTACAAAAGAAAGAAATCATAAATTGTTATTTATGAGAATTGCTTTTTAAAAAACTATAGTTTTAAAATTAAATATTAAAGTATTATATTATATTATCCTTTCCCGTTCCTGAAATGAATAAATTTAATAAGAGAAAAGCATGGGACTATTTAGGAAACTTAATTCATGAAATTCATAAATATCATTAAAAAAAAGGATAAATTACAACCACCTTTTCAGAATTTGTCATAATTATAAATATTTCTTTATTATTTGAAAAATTATAAGTATTCCTCTAATTATTTTTGTAATTATTTTTGTTTTAAAAAATAAACTTGTTAACAATAAATTATGAACGTCTTACTCTTTTTCAAGAGAGCTTATAATTTTCTGATGTTTTATTTTTTTTATTTTATTAACTCTTTTTTCAAAAACTTTATCAAATAATTTGTAATTTTTTATAGGGTAAATCACGACGAACTCCCCAAAGGTTTGATATAATTACAGATATTGTTTTGTTATTTAAAAAATTATCAATATCATCCTGATATTTGATGAAATTATGCAATTCTTAAATGGGTGTACGGAATTATCAACTTTGCCCTTACTGTATTTTTTTAAAAAATAAAAAATAAAAAGTAAAATGGAAAAGGTGAACTGAAAATATTGAAAAAAACTGTAAAAAAAAATTATCTACTTTGTCCCAAGAAAATTTTATAAAATAATAAAATATAGTTCCACAAGGGCATTTTGGTCAATTTATCATAAAAAATGGGCGAAAATCTAGCATAGACTAACAGATTGAGTAATTGTTGGACGACCCTTAAAATCATAGAGGTATTGGTAATTTTCTAAATAACGAGAAATGATTCATAAGTACTCCAACATTTGGGGAACTCATTGTAATGTACCCAATTTTATAAGATAATTTAAAGGGCAAACTACATTGACACATTTTGAGATCAGACAAAATTACGCAAATACTTCCTGTCTTTTTGCAAAATTACAGCTATACCCCTTGAGAGATGTTAGTGTAATATTTTCTGGAGATGTTTGCGTAAGCTTTGCCTTTGAATATGAGATATAATTATAATTACAACTATACCTCAAGTAATATAGCTAAAAAATTTTAAAAAATAAAAAATATTTATATATTTTAGCCTAATTTCTGAAATATCAATCTAATTTAGCTTATTTTAAATGTCACATATACTTAAAACATAAGTTCGTACATTAATTGGGCGACAGCCGACAGCCGACAGCCGACAGATTTATAGTGGGAACTTGAAGCAAAGAGGCTCAGTCAGCTAAATTGGGCCCCACGTGAAGTTCAAGTCCAACAAGTCAAATTTTGGCCGTAGATTTCAAATTCATCACAATCTAGGGTCGATCAGACAGGCCCATTTATAGAATTAAGAATAGGATGAAGCCCAAATATAATGGACCCGGGCCCATATTTTGGCAAAGTCACTCTAAGAGAGTATTTGAATAAACTTAAAAGATTTTATAAGCTCTTATATTTTATTAAATGTTCTTAAAACTTAAGAGCTGTCAAAACTTGTTTTAAAAATAAGTAAGTGAAGGAGTTGATGATAAGATGATAGTAATGACAAATTGTAATTAATTAAAAGAGTATGTTAAGATCTTAAAAATAAGTTAGAATAGTTATACCGTCCGTTATTTCATATGTGACGACAGGCCGAACCAAAACAAAATACTTTTTCTTGCTAGGTGTGATCCGTTGAACATAGATCCAATTTTTCCATT
Source organism: Sesamum indicum (assembly GCF_000512975.1). Classification (NCBI taxonomy): domain Eukaryota; kingdom Viridiplantae; phylum Streptophyta; class Magnoliopsida; order Lamiales; family Pedaliaceae; genus Sesamum; species Sesamum indicum. The sequence continues at coordinate 9,061,065 of NC_026153.1, forward strand.
TTTTGGATTCCTTGCAATTTTGTTTTCCTGTTCCTGGTGGTATCAAAACGCCGCTATGTCGGGATATCTTATCTGTCTCTCCAGGAAAATGGATATCTCCAGAAAAGATTTTAAGTTCAATTCTTTTTTTTTTTCTCTCCACTCGGACCAACCCGGCTACTAAGTTAGTGGTAAGAGAATAAGACCGTTATGCTTGATGAGGATTTATCCTCTTATCTGACTGGTGGGGAACTTTTGAACAGCCATATCATCTTTTTTAGGTGAATTTTTGCTAATTCTATGTAACATACTCCTTCTTTCTTTCCTGCTAGACCTTCTTTCTATTGTTGACAGCTATCTCTATCCTTTCTCCTAAGCTTGCCCACTTCTCTTCCTAAGATGCACACTAGATAGGTCATTAGCACTCTTCTGTATTACCGCTACGCCCCTGTGCTACAAATCATTCCCTATCAGAAGCCGTGAGCCAAGCGCTTATAGAATAGGGCAGACTAAAGAACATTTCCCATTTGTCACTCAATGATGGAACTTTACTTATTTCTTTTTTTGAGGATCGATGAATCAAATGATATTTCTGTTCCAATTTTTGCCTCTTCTTCTCCCTCTGAATCAAACTTTTCCTTGCCATAATGGTTCTAAATTTCTTAATTTGTTTAAAAGAGTTTATAAGTTCATAGCATCTTATTTTTAGAGCTTTTTTCTAGGAAACAAACACTTATCAAATACTTTGTTATCTTTTAAAAGTTTTTAAACATTTTATAAGCTAACCCGTGTATCTCTTCAATTTTGATTAAGGTTAGTGTGACTCTTCGTTGCACTAGTCGATCGAACCAGTATAGTGACTTTTCAACCACTAGTGAACTAGAGCTGTATATCAACAACTCTCTAGTTCAAGGTATACAGTGGATCGGATTAGTTCAAGATAGGCACAGATCATCTTGAAAAAACTCGATCCAAGATCAAGTCACTAGTGTTCATTATTGGTCAAACGTTTTTAAATGAACTTCAATTAGGTAAAATAAAAATTATATACTATACATTATTAAATAATAATAATAAAAAAAAAGCCCCAGAAGCCCGACTCAACCTGGTCCAAGACTAGGTGGTTCTAGGCCACTGGGCTAGGCCTGTCCCAAGCGGGCATGAGTTAATCCAGCCCACTTTTTCATTGTGTCAATCCAATTCTAGCCTGATCTAGCCCAGCCCGTGTCTTTTTGTTGCAATCCTGCAGTATTTATAATAGACCCCTCTAATTGTGTTTCATACATCAAATTACTTATTAACATTCAAGAGTATTATAGCAATACTTAGTCTTTTTCTACAAAAAAAGGTTCCAAAATATTTTTTAATTCGTGGTTTCTTAAGATTTATAGTGCTACTCTCTCGACAATAGTTACCATTAACAAAAGGGTGAATTACATAGCACCTACACACTTCATGTTTGATTGATAAGCTTTCACCATCTTGGTCTAATTTTGCTAGAGATTTTAACATATCAACAAGGTGTGTTAACTCAAGCTTTTAAATTATTGAGAATAGAGGAGCAATAGATGCTAAATATTAAATAAGAAGAGATGAAGGCCAAAGTTAATATAGTGGAAGATAAAAAGAAGTATAATCAAAAGAACTTCAAGCTTGGGGTATTATGTTTAAGAACAATAAAAAGGGTTGGAGGAAAAATATCGTCATAATAATACTCAACCTAAAATTCAAAATCATAAAAATGGTAAAGGCAAAGAAAAGGAAGAAAAGAGAACTTTGTATGTGGAAGGACCAGTCATGTGGCTAATGATTGTTACTTTTTAAAAACTGAAAATAATGCTTCTAAATTCAACTTTAAGCCTAAGAATCAACATGGACAAGTGAATATTTTGGTTGAAGAGGAATCGTCTGTCAGGTTACAGTCTATACATTCATTAATAAATTTTACATATCAAAATAATGATTGGTAGTTAGACTCTGGAACTAATATACATGTTTGTTTTGATAAATCAATGTTTAAATCCTATAACAACTCAAGTGAAGGAAGTGTGACACTAAGAAATAAAACTACAATACAAATTCATGAAATTGGGAACACTGATCTAAAAATGACCTCTGGAAAGATATTGATTCTTGAAGGACTGCTACACGTTCTCGACATTAGGAAGAATTTAATTAGTGAATCTTATTAAGTGCCAAGTGGTTGCATCTCGACATTAGGAAGAATTTAATTAGTGGATCTTATTAGTGCCAAGTGGTTGCAAACTAGTTATGGAGTCATATAAACTTGTAATCACTTTTGTTGGGAAAGAATTTATTATTGATGGAATCAAAGAAGGTTCCAACGATTTGGCCGTTACTATTTTTATATTTATGTGGCCATGTATACGATCACAAGAAAACTAGAAATCAGTCCATAGTCACGTTGCCAAAACTAGGAGAGTATAAAGTATTTCTCGAAAGTCACATAAACTCTTTATCAAAATACAAACACATAACCCTCAATGTACCAAATGAAAAGGATGATGGCCCTTTAAATAGATAATAGAATTTGACGTTATAAAGAATTAAGTCGCCTAATTAAGGCATGAAAGATTGGGATATGTAAGTAATAGAAAGGTTAAAAAGACTATGGAACTTAGTCTGTTTCCAAATTTCAAGTAAATATTGATCATAAATGTGAAATATGTGCACAAGTAAAACAAACTTAAAGGCCTTATAAATCAGTTGAAAGAATTTTAAATATTTTAGATCTTATTCATAGTGATGTTTATAATCCAAATAGGTCTCCAGCTAGAGGTGGCAATAAATATTTTGTAAACCTTTATAGATGATTTTTCCAAGTATTGTTATGTTTATCTTATTAAAGCTAAGGATGAAATTTTTTATAAGTTTAAGGTTATAAAAATGAAGTTGAAAATCAATTAGAGAAAATGATTAAATTACTAAAGTCTGATAGAGGAGGAGAATATTCTTTAGGAGAGTTGTCAAAATTTTGTGAAGATAATGATATAATACATGGATCCGCACCCCCTTATTCACCACAATCAAATGGCATGGCTGAGAGAAAAAACAAGACTTTGGTGTATATTTAATGCGCTGATGTTAAATTCACGAGTACTAGAGAATTTGTGGGGAGAAGTTAATTTAGGTTCTTGTTATACATTAAATTGCATATTACTTAAAGATAATAATAATTAAAACACCTTATGAGTTATGAAAAAATAGGATTCCTAAACTAAATTTCCTTAGAGTGTAGGGGTGTCTAGTGAAAGTAATTATATCTAAATTCAAGAGAAAGAAAATAGATCCTAAAATTGTAGATGCTATCTTTATTGGATATGCGCAAAACAGTAATCCAAATAGGTTTCTAGTGTTTAATTCTAAGGTTAGTGGAATATCTGACAATACAATTAGTGAGGCTAGAGATGCTATATACTTTAAGAGGTTTTTTCTTTTAAGACTAAAATTCAAAGTGAGTCATGCATTTCAAAAATTGAATCTTCTAGAGCTGAATCATCTAGTAGTGCAATGTTAGAAAATAAGCAAGGAGAATTTATGGGATTTAGGAGAAGGAAAAGAGCTAGGTTGAAAAGAATTTTGGAGGTGATTAATGCTACTTTTTTAGTTGAATGGGATCCACAAACTTATGATGAAGCAATATATTCTATAGATGCTTTTTTGGAAAGAATCTACCAATATGCGTATAGTTCAATTATTCAAGATAATACTTGATTTTATATGATTACCTCTTGGTAGTAAATCAATATGAGTAGATGGATCTTAAAAAAAAAAAGTTAAAAGTTGATGGATCAATAGATAAAAGTTTTCTTGAGCAAGAACACTAAGGCGTGGACTTTACGAGCTATCCACTATGAGCTTCCTCGTCATCAACAATTAAATGACCTTACCCCTTTGCGAACTTTGGGTCGTTCCATTATTGAAGGCGACGCAAAGTGGGAGGGTGATTTTCGATTTATTGGAGAATTCCACTACACCATAGGATATTGGGAGTGGACTGAATATGTATTTAGTCGCTGAAGAGGTAAATTGCACTTCATCATAGTATACAATATTTTTTACTTATGATTACAATTCTGACATTGTCAAGGTATTTTGTGAAGCGTGGTGCCCCCTTACGAATACTTTGCCTACCTCTGCCAGAGAATTATCCATTTTCCTGAAGGATTTACATGACTCGTTGGACTTTCTATAACGGGTTGCCTTTATGATGAAGTAGTACCAAGTTATATAGAGCTTACCAGCATTGACGAAAAGGGAGATAGGATCATTCCTCATTCCAATAAGTATTTACTTTACGTTTGCCACTTACTTCAAAGTGTTGGTGGTAATCAATGCTTCAATCTATCTATTGAAAAATTGGTGAAGTTTTGGTCTAAGAAGGCTACCAAATACCATCCGCCTCCTCATCGTAAAGAGAAGAAAATGGTTTGGCCTAAGTCAACTCATAACCCTTTTAGCAACATTGAAGCTCATAAGAAATGGTCGACTGCCGAGGAGGCTTTATTCTTCTAGCTAAGCATTAAAAGAAATCTCAAGGAGGAAACTTAGCTTGTTAGCATTATGCGTTTGTTCTTCCTGATGAGAATGTCAACTCCATACGTCCAAGTACCTTTAAGATGGCATCCATGATGGCAAGTAGTCAACGAGTGAGCCTGGCTATTCCTGTCTTAGAGAATATTTATGAGGTTTTGAATACTATCGCAACTTTTCCAAAACCTACTCGTATGAATCCTTCTTTTTTATCCATTTTGTCTATGCTTGGTTAGCATAGTACTTCAAAACTCATTATTCGATTTGACAAAGGGTTGTGTGGCCCGAAAATGATGCGATTTTTTGGTGAAGGGGGTGCAAAGTATTAGGATCTGCGAGAAGCACGCAAGCGAATTTATAAGGCCGAGTTCGTCTCTTGGACTTGCAACATGATTGAAAAGAATGAGTTCTACAAATTCGTTGACAATGACAATGCTGAAGAGTTCGAATATAGTTATTTTATTGCAATTCGTTCAAGTTATCCTACTCTTCGTCAAGGCAATAAATTCATTACTGAGCCACAATCCGTATAAATTTGAGCATCAATTTCGGTACTATCAAGACGTATCGGGGACCCTTAAATAGCACATGCGTGCAGGTTGTTTAGAATAAGGAATCCGTTATTAGCATTTATGTGTTCTATCTAAGTCTTCATTAAAAGCTTGGCTCCCTTGTTCGCCTACTAACGCTAAGAAATTATGTTCGAAAACTTATAAAACATGGTAGGCTAAAGTCCATGGGACTTTTCTTGATGACAAGAATGCATGCTTTATTAACCAAAGTCAACTAAGATTACACTCAAATGTAAAAAGTATGAGAACAAGCAAGTTGATAGTTATGAGAACAATCTTCCACATGTATTTGTTCCTTCTATTGTGGCCAAGTGTAACCCTCAAGCTGAAATTGTAGAGGCAAGTAAAGAAAAGGTTCCTTGCATAATTTGGAGGATGGAAACAGTAGCAACAAGGATCATTACTGAAAAAGGCAAAAGAAAGAGCTTGCACCTTTAAAAGCAACAGAGACTGATGAATGTATTTTTTGCATAAGCTGCTGCTTATGACGAAGCAAGATCCTTATCTTCTAAGAAGTAGTCCAGAAGTCTTCTCGAGCAACAATTAAAGGAAGCTAATATCGTCTCTAAGATGCTCAAGTTAAAGCGAGCGAAGAGGCTTCTAAAGTCCAATCTACTATGGCCAAGTTAGAGCGTATTGCGAAGGAGATTGTGAACCTTAAGGAACAAAAAACAAGTTTGTGTGCTACTATGAAGGGACAAAAGCAACTTAGCCACAATGCTCAAACCAAAGTTCATGAGATCAAGGACATTGCAACACTTGAGAATACCACCCCTCTAAATGATGCAATAGTTGAGGATTTGGAGTCTTCAAGACCAAATTTGGAAGTCCTCAAGGAAGACTTGAAGAGTTTGAGTCTTTTTGTTTGAGATTTGTTTAGGATTTTATCTCTTATTGAATTCTATTATTTTTTTATTTTTGCTTTGCCCCCATGTTTCGATTGAGATTACATAATATATTTTTTTTTATCTTGCAATCTTTGAGTGTCCTTATTTCTCCTATGTTAACAACTTCATACGAGAAATAAGGGCATTTTATATGTTATGGCTAAATTTTGAAATGTCTAAGCTGCCTACATACCTCATCAAGAGGATCTAGTCATTACAAAGTTTAAAGTACAAAATATTTATTTGAAAAAGAGAGGGTCATTCACAGTTTATACTAATGGGGACCAGGAGTTTTCCTTTTTCATTTTTTCATCTTTTATTTTTTTTTTTGTTTGCTTAAGCGTAGTATCGTTTCAAGAACTTTCCATTTATTGGGTCTATTCTCAAGTCGTCTTTAGTGAGCAAGTTATACGCACCATTTGTGTAGACTTCTTTTACAACATAGGACCATCAGATTTTAGCAAGAATTTGTTTCCCATCCGATGCGGTATGATTATAGGCCTCCTCACTGCGAATACTAAACCACCAACTTTGAAAGAACGCAGGCACACTTCTTATTGAACGCCATAGACAATCGAACTTGGTAACACTTGAGCCTTTGTTGTGCTTCTAATCTCTTCTCACCGAGAGCTTCCAATTCTTCAAGTCGTATTCTACCATTTTCTTCATATGTAAGTCCTTGTATTGCTATCCTCAATGATGGGATTTGATGCTCAAGTGCAAGGACTGTTTTTAGTCCATAGCCTAGTGCATAGGGAGTTGCTTGAGTAGGCGTTTAACAGTAGTTCTATATGCCCATAGAGCTTCTCCAATCCTCTCGTGCCAATCTCGCTTTGACTTGACCACCACTTTATAGGCTACACAAAGTTTTGTTGAAAGTTTTAGCAAGTTCATGTGTAGCAATATAATACATAGAAGAGTTTCTTCATTTACAGTCAAACTTTTGACACAACTTGTCTATCAAGCTATTGCAAAAGGGCTTCCCATTATTGGTGATGATATACCTAGACATACCATAATGTTAGATGATATTGGTGTGGATAAAATCAACAACATTCTATTTTTTTACTTCTTTAAGAGGTACCTCTTTAGCTCATTTAGAGAAATAATCTGTTGGAGCCAAAATATACAAGTGACCACCAGCGGACTTTGTTATAGGCCTAACAACATTTGAACCCCAAGCATCAAAGGGTGATGAGGCAATGGTAGGATGCAACTGCTCAGGTGGCTGGTGGATCAGATTGGCGTGGAATTAACAAGCTTGACATCTTCTTGAATAGTCGATGCAATCTTCAACTATAGTAGGCCAATAATAACCCATCCTCTTTATGCAGAAGTGTAGCTTTGGTCCTGATTGGTGAGCACTGCAAATTCCAGAATGTGTTTTTTTTATAGCTTGATTTTTTCATCATCACTTAGACAGCATTGAAAAATTTCATCAAATGATCGTCTATTGCCTTTAGGTAGCTTCCCGTGTTTCAAATGGTCGACAAGTAGATGTCGCCAATCTTCGTCCTCAACTTCAAAAACCTTTATGACGTGATTTTCTTCTTCTTGGGACGTGTCATTCTCATCATCACTAAAAGATTGATGGTATAACATAACTTTTACGTATTTGTATCGTGCTTCTTTATCGGTCATTAAAAGTGTTGAGACAAGTTTCGGAATGCATCAACTTGTTTATTATTTTTTCTTGGTAGATACTCCAGCTTTGCATCTCCTGATCATCCCATCAGCCTTTTTGAGTAGTTATGATATGGAAGCAACTTAGGTTTTTTGACTTCGTAGAGACCAAGGAGTTTATTTACCGCTAACTAAGAATCTCCATACACCTTGAGATGTAGTTGCTTTTCGTCGATAGTCATTTCTAACCCAAAGATTAGAGCTTCATATTCCACAACATTGTATGAATAAATTTATCTAGCGTAAAGGAGTAAGGCAGTACTTCTCCTTCTGATGTAATAAAGACAACTCCAGCACCGACTCGTTCTTTATGAGAGGCTCCATTGAAGTACATCTTCCAAGGAGGTTTAACTTCAATCACAAGGACCTCTTCATCATGTAAGTCATCGGATAACTCCCACTTGACAAGCATGGGATGATCAACTAGAAAGTCTGCTAGAACTTGCCCTTTCACAGCTTGTTGGGGAACGTATGTGATCTCAAATTACTGCAGTTGGAGGTACTATCTTGCAAGCCTATCCTAAATACTAGTTTCATCATGACATACTTCAAATGGTTAGCCTTTGAGACGAGATGGACACTGTGAGATTGAAATAGTGCCTCAACTTTTTGATTGCAAAGATGAATTCCAAACACAATTATTCAATAGGTGAATATTTGAGCTCATTTGGTGTCACCATTTTACTCAAATAGTTTAATGCATTCTCCTTTCCTTCATCATTTCTTTGAGCAATAAGATTCCTATAGAGCGCTCTTGAGAGCAACATAAAGAATTAAAGGGCGCCTAGGAACAACACGAGATGCTTCATTAAGTAAGACTTTAAACTTTTAAACACTCTGCCACAAGCTCTGTCCCATTCAAATGGTACATCCTTTTTCATCCGGCGACTGAATGGTTGACAATGGCCTGCTAGATTATAAATGAATCTCTGAAGGTACGCTAGTTTTCCTTGCAAGCTTTTAGGCTCGTGGATGTTTCGAGGTTCTGGCATTCCTCAAAATAGTATCAATCTTGGATTTCTATACCCCGCTAGCAAACAATGAACCCAAGAAATTTTTCAGATGTAACTCCGAGGCATATTTAGAAGGGTTCATTTTTAGTTGGTATCTCCTCAAACCATTCAAAAACCTTTCTCAAGACATGAAAATGATCGCCTCACTTCTTTGATTTCACAACCAAGTCATCAACGTAGCATTTGACATTCTTGTGAAGCCTGTCATCGAAGATCCTTGGCATAGCCCTTTGATGTGTGGCATCAGTATTCTTTAGCTGAAAAGGCATGACTTTATAGCAATATATACCTTCTAGAGTACGAAATTCCATCAATTCTTGAGCTACTGGTGTCATACGTATTTGGTTGTATTCGGATGATCCATCCATGAAAGATAAAGCTTTGTGACCCGTAGTAGCGTCTGCAGTAGTTCAACAATTGGTAATGGGAAGTCATATTTAGGACATGCGTTATTCAAGTCCCTAAAGTTAACACATATTCGAATTTGACATATCAAATGAAATCGACTTCGACGAGTTTGTTCACTTTGCTTTCAACCAATGGGATTAACTCAAGTCGAAATCTACGGTGCCTTTATTTGACAGGACAAGTTCCTTTCTTTACTTATAGGTGTTGCACAACTACTTTTGGGTCTAACCCGAGCATTTCTTTGTAGGACGATGCAAACACATCTTTAAATTCATGGATTAGTGCAATATAAGTTTCCTCATCTTTCGGGATTAGTGAGGCACTTGTGTAAATTGACCTAGGGTCTTCAGTGTCACCTACATTAACTTCTTTCAATTCATTGACGGTGGCTTTAACACCCTCCTCCAGTTCTATAGGAGCGTCTTCGGCGTCTTCTGATTCAACCTCACCATCTTCAATTAAGGTGATGTGGTAGGCTTGGGAAAAGTATTCTTCATCAACATTGCTGATATAATTAGACGATGCAACAGTTTTCCTATCATCCTCATCGTCAGATTGTACTTGTGTGAAGATCATGATTTGTGCTTTAACCTTCAAGACTCTGGCACACGATATAATTAAAGTTGTCTGGCACCTTACTCTATGAGGGATCAAACTTCTAAGTTTTTGTGTATTAGAAAACTTGGTGTTTTCCTTTGAACGTGCGGCCACCTTAATCATGCATTTATTTTTATACACCACTCTTTTACATGGACCCAATCTATCGAAGAAAGATTATTTGTTGGTTGTTCCACGCACCATTCTTCTATGGAGGCCAAGTCTATTGAAGACAGATTCTCTCGAATTTTCTTCCCTCTTGTCATCTTCAATTGGAAAAAACTCTTCTGCAACATTATTGTTGTTGACCTTCTTTATGGCGATGCAGATAGGCTTAGGAGGAGTAAAGTCCAGACTTACTCGAGAATCTTGAATTGCATGTCTTTTTTTCTTTTAGCATTATCAAGGTAGCATTGAGTCCATGGACCTTTTTGCTGGTAGCATCAGGTGGAAGTTTCCCAAGGCTTAGGTTTTCTTTTGGGTTATATCCAACTTTAATAAGAAATTTGAAGGCTTTATGATCAAATCCTTTTCCATCTACGACCAACGTCTCATGTCCTCCTTCTTCTTCTTGGGTTGAGGGCACAAATCCCTAGAGTGGTGACTTAGACGGTTGCTTCACGTTGATCTAAGTTAATGGTAAAGTCAGATCCTTTGATAATTGGACTTGAATAGTGGATGAATCATTCTTTCTTACATTTTCATTACCATATGACTTTGTCTCTTCGGAGGGCAGAACCTCTTTTTCTTTCTTAGCATGCTTGATATAGTTTTTAGCATCGGCAAAGTGTGACTCAGCTTCAATAAAAGGTTTGTTGTTACTGAGCACTTATTTCACTATACCATCATGGCAATATTTGAAACATTGATGCCATGTAGATAGAACTACGACATTTTTGTGTAACCATGGATGAGTGAGGAGCATGTTATAAGAAGTTTTGGCGTCTATAACATGAAATAATGCAGTCGAACCATGTCTTCCATAATTAATTGCATCCTTATAATGCCAACAACCCTTTGTCCTCCTTATTTAAAACCTTAGATCATAAGGCAACTGTTTGAGAGTTCATTTATTGGGATTCCCAATCCTTTAAAAATTCGCATAAGTAAGATATTAACTACAGACCTTCCATCGACCAATATTCTATTTACTTTTTGTTCATGTACATATCCAACAATGAATAAAGGACAATTATGAGGCTTAGACCCAAGAAGCAAATCTTCATGAGTAAAACTAATTGTGGACATACAGTCATTAGCATCAGAGGGATTTTCACCCTCATTGATTGCAGTATTATCCCCATGCGTGGTGTTGCATGAATCCTTGCTACCATGAAAATATCCACACTTGATTGTATAACATTTGTTGCGGCAGTATCTTCCTTATGAGTGATTCTACCTTGGTGAGCCAGTTGCATAACTTTATCATTGAACACGAAACAATCTTATATCACATGTGCAACTAAGTGATTGTATTTGCAATATTTTGTATTATCCATCAGTTTGGCTTCCTTAGGTCGTTTCATTTCTGACAGATCGATAAGATTAGCCTCCAATAAATCATAAATATTTCGGAGACATTGGAATCAAGGAATGGATATTGTCTGGCTTGCATTTCCTTCAAAGTTAGTTTTGTTTGTGGTTTCTTGTAAGGAGCATTATTTTTTAGGACAACGTTGTATTTTGCAGTGCTTTTGAACTTGAATGGTGCTACATTCACAGCCATTAATTCCTTGCTAGGAGCTTTTGAAAAGGGTTTTCCCCCTTTCTTTATTTCTTGTTTCTCCTTGGTCTTGCGAAACTCCTGAATAGGTAATCCTTCAACTCCACTCCTTATCATACTCAAATCCATATAATGCACTCGAGTGATTAATTCTTTGAAGGATTTGGGTAGGATTTCGTGGAGAATATACTGAAGGCCCAATGCATCTCTTGAATGCACATCTCAATGGCAGAATTTTTAAATAATCGATGTTTGCAATTAAGGCTCAGATTCCTCCACCTATTGATATAATCGGTGACTGGTTCTTCTTTCCATTGGTGAGAATTCATGAGCTCAATCATGCTGACAATTTGACGAGTGCTATAGAAACAATTGAGGAGTTCTTGCTCTAGCTTTTCCCATCCATCAATTAAGTCAGCCTCTAAGTTAATATACCAGTTAAATACATTACCGTTTAGTGATCGGACGAACTGCTTGACTAAATGATCCCCATATGTTCCAGCATTATTGAACATTTCGACAAAGTGAGCCACATGCTTCTTAGGATTGCCCTTCCCATCAAATTATTGCAGTTTTGGTGTTGATAGCCCATTTGCATCTTTAAGTTGTCAATCCTTTGAGTGTAGGGCTTGGAGTAAGCAAGGGATGACCTTGAGCTTCCTTCAATTTTGCTTCTGATGGTTCTCCCGATGGATTCTTTCAGTTGGTCCACGGGAATCAGTTAATTTTGAAATTCTTTTGCAGACTTATCCTTCTCAGTATAATGTTGCTTCGTGGATGCTCTACTTCATCATGAGCCTCAACTTGTTTCCACATGATATGGCTTATGTCGACATTATCGGTCTTGTTAATCAATCTAGAAATTTGAGAATCTTGCTCTTGGTCATGCTTTGTAACTCCTCTTGTCAGGCTTACAAGCTGCTCTTCTATAGTTGTAGCATTCGTCATCATAACCAGAGCCACGTTTTGTTGTGAAGGAATAGCTAGACATGGAGCGAAGAGAAAACAAAGGAGATTTATTTTCATCATCTTCACTTGCATGGCTAGGTAAGCCTAAATCATTCTGGACGTACTTATTGAGAAGAGTCATCTGAGAAGATTCTTCGAGTTTCTTCGACATGCTCCTCGTAGTAACACCAATACTCTTGGTACTAGAGCTCGAAGATTTTGGCACGGTGAGTTTAGAGTTCATCGACTTCACAACTTTTCTTGAGTATCTATTAAGTGCTCCAAATCTTGATGAATTGAAGAGATGAAGGATATGAAGGCCCCACTGGACGTGCCAAAATTTGTGAGCGCTAATTTATCGTGTTTGAAAAATCAAAACACCAATAAATTATCACATAAAATTATCTGAATTTAAATATCAAAGTGAGTACAATCTCTATTCTATTCCTTGATATTTCTCTTCAAAAGTAGTTGGATCAAAGAATAATATTCACGTAGATTTTCTTTGGACTTGAATTTGAATTTCTATAGCGTTAGTTTGAGGGCTCATGTCTGTAATTTCGAATTAAACATTATAGTCTTGACTTGAAATTTGAGGATTTGCAAGTGAATTTGCCACTCGAATCTTCTTGAAAATATATTTGGATATATTTATAATGTTAATTCGAGGCTTAGCGCTTGTAATCCTGAATTAAATGCTATAATTTGTAGCGCACCTTTGACGAAAGATCGATCTCTATCTTTAACGCTTTAAAATATTCTTGAACTCGAAAAACTTCGTAGAGATGATTATTTGGCCTTCTTCCCTTGCTTTGCTCTCCATTCTCTATCTCTGAGCGTGTTGATTGAGGTAAAGGTGTCAAAGAGGTAGAGTTGTGATGTATTTAAACACCTTTTATATTATCTCTTTATAATTTAATTAAAAAGATAAATAATCATATATTTGGAATGATATGATTGGTCAACTTGATTTATCTATTTGATATTTATATATTTTAAAGAGATAAATATCACAAATATTTATCTTAACTTGATTGGAGCGTATATGCAGTTGCTCCATGTGGCGTTGTCAGATTGGTTAGAATCTTTGACTGCGAAGCATGATTTGATTGGCCGAAACCCTTCGTTTTGACACTTGTCAACCATTAATTTCATGACTAGATATATATTAATAATCAATTAAATTAATTATTTACACTTAAAATTAATTTAGTAAATTTCAAAATATAAATAGAAATATTATAACCGATAATAAATATATTATTTGACACTTGTTATTTATTAATTGGGTGCAAAATTAATTGGCCTACATTGTTAACAATGCTAACCCACTTTGAACAAGATTGATGCCAATATTGTGTGTATGACGTATTGAAATTTGGCAAAGGGACCTAATTCAAGGGGTAGTTCGTTATGGCTTCCTCAAATGAAAATCGTCGAACACTAAGTATAGGCTCAATCCCGGAAGGCTCCTGCACCTATTACATAATATTCAGTTGTCTTATTATATTTTCTAATATATTATTTCAAAAATTTCAAACCTGTGGAGGATTGTTACAATTTTAAATTTAAAATCTTCAAAATAATATTTAACTTTCAATTTTGAAAGTCGAATTGTGTAATATCCTTTTTAATTTTGTAACATCCCACTAATGGTCATTATTTCTATATTAATTTGGGTGTTAGATGTCCTATTCTAACACTAGAAATAGGATGTACTAGGGGTCTAGGTAGTCACAACAACTCACTCTTTTTTCTGCCTTTTACATTCTTATTGAGTCAATTTGACAATTTGCCAAAATCTAATTTTCGTGTGAACGTGCTCACACTAAAAGACACCGGTTGTGGCCTTCTTGGGTTTGGGGAGGGGGGGGGGGTTGAGCCGTAGTACCTACACGGAGGGAGGCCATCAAGATCTTAGGACGTCAAGTTATATAACCCCTACATACCAGCCATTTTTAATTCTATATACTTAGATGATATGCATTATTTATCTTGATTTACTCAAAATTATTTTAACATTAGACTAGAATTTTTCAGAACAAACTTGAAAATGTGCCTCATCTCCCATGGAAGCTGATTTGGGATCTTAAAACACTTTCCAGAGTCAAATTTTTTATCTGGTTAATTGCAAGGCATGCTTTACCTACTGCTAGCTTCCTTTTCCTTAGACAAAAAATACATAGTCCTGTCTGCTTACTTTGTCAAAAGAAGAAGAAGAAGAAGATATAAATCATATTTTGTTTAAATGCCAAAAATTTGATCATGTTGGTAGCTCATTTCCAAGCTGTCCTCATAATACCAACATCATTATCTTACCCAATAGACTAAAGCACAATATTCATTCATTTTGGTACATATGGAATGAACCCCTTTTCAGATTTTTGCCTATCAATGAATATTGAAAAAAATGCAATTTACCCCTATGATACTAGAAAGGGAAAAGTATTATTTTAGTCCGCTAAGTATGCCTAATTTTAATTTTAGTTTGATAACTATGTCCATTTTTGTTTAGATCCAGTAACTTACGAAATTGCTTACTTTTAGTCCTCTGGCAGATTTTCGGATAATTTTACCCCTATGCAACTTTTGAAAGGCAGTTTTAGTCTATATGCACTCATAGGGTTAAAATTGTCCGAAAATCTGCCAGAGGACTAAAAGTAAGCAATTTACTAGACCTAAACAAAAATTGACATAGTTATCAGACTAAAATTAAAATTAAGCATACTTAGTGGACTAAAATAATATTTTTCCTACGAGAAATAAGCAAAAGAAAAAATTTTGTGAAAAATAAAATAGCAAATTACTCTCTGTATTTTAGAAACTAAAGCAAATTACCTCCCATTTAAACCATTGATAAGAGCGTAATTTGCTTCATTTTTCAAAATACAGAGGTATAATTTACTAATTTTTTTTTCACAGAGATTTATTTATTCATTTCACGTATTACAGAAGATAAATTGCATTTAACCCAATGAATATCTCATATAAGAAAAAATTCTTGGTTTTTCACGCATTACCACTACCATAAAGCACCTTACCGATAAGATATATCACTACATCAAATGGACCCCTCCCCCATTAGGTTGTTTTAAACTTCATATTGATTATAAATTTTAATTTGGTTTTGTTCCAAAAAAAATAAAGAGAGACAAAGTTACATCGCCCTCTCACGAAATTTGATATAATTATACATAAACCTCTTTGTGGTTTGAGAAATTATACTTAGTACCACTGGCGTTTGTGCTGTCCAACAAATAAATTCAATCGTTAGTCAAAATTGACAAAATATATTGATATCAGTAAAAAAAAATTGAATAAGAGTTCAAATTTACCCTCCATTGACTTATTATTATTTTGCCGCACGTCAATCGATTTCTTCACTCTTATCAAGGTAGTTTGGTCAGAAAAAAAAATTTAATGTTTGACCTACAATAAATTTATAAGTCAATCAGGGGATAAATATTATTTTTCATTTAATTTTTTTACCGACAACAAATCCTGTGAATTTTATTAATAGATGGATCCATTTTTTGGACGAAAACAAATGTTCGGATACTAAATATAATTTTTTAAATTATAATTACATATAATTATAATAAATATCATGGGATACGAGTGTAATTATAAAAAAGAAAAAAAAAAGAAAGAAGAATTATTATTTTCTATTACAATTAAATGCAAAATTAATCAAGCTAATGTATGATGTGCAAGGTTGTGGAGGGCCCCTACCAAAAATTGACTTGGTGGTTGGTGCAGTTCCCAGTCATTAGCAGACTTGTCATTAATTTCTTACATTTTTTAGACATGGAGAATTAATTTGGCCGGAAGGAATTGAATTACTGCCCACAAAAATTTATCCTTATGTTCGGATTTGTATTTTAAGTGTTTTGTTTTGTATTTTAAAAATAGAGAGAGAAAAATAGAGATAAGTAAGTGTGTGTTGAAAATATATGATATGTTTCGATTTGTGTTTTGGGGTAATTTAAAAGTATTTTAAAATAAGTGGTGTAGGTTTGATGCTGGAGTTTGGAATACAAAAATCACTGTTCATTGTCAAATAATATATTTTTTATATATATTTTATATAAATATGTATATATACAAATATTTTATATTTATTGTTTTATTTTTTGGAGATAAAAATCACTGTTTATTGTCAAATCATATCTGTTTTATATTATATATATATAAATGTGTATATATATTATATATAGAAAGTCAAAAAATAAAACACAGATAAAGTGTAAAAATACAAAAATAAATATTGAGTGTGTTTTATTTTGTCTCGCAAAATGCAAAAACATAAATCCACAAGTTATCTCATACCACGCGAAAAAATATTATTTTTGGTAATGGCTTTATAGTGATAAATAATATTTTAATTACAACAACACAACGGCTTTTTAGTCATTATTTCTACAAGTGAAGTCAAAAGATTAACCACAATAAATATTTTGTTTATAATTAAAACTGTGAAAAATATTTATTAATTGTGGTTAAAATTTAATATTTATATTGGTTGTTTTTGTTTGATTATGATGGATAGTATTGATTTATCATAATTTTTAAACTGTGGTGATTAAAATATAGGGAATAATTCATTTTTTGTTTGTAGTGTATATTTCTATAAATTTTAAAATAAAATCGGACTATTAATTTATTGATAAAATAAAATATCGGACCATTTCAAATGAGAAATCTGCATTGAGATAAATTTGTACAATGTTCATAATTCTTAAGAAAATTCTGCCCTAAAATATTATATATAAATCCTTTTTCCAAAAAAAAAAATATTGTATAAATATTCAACTTATATATTCCCATCAATTAATTATTAATATTTTTTTTTGCAATTAAAAACAAAGGATATTTTGGTTATATATATAGTAATATTTGTACACTTACAATATAAATTTACAGATCATACAAAACTATTAATATCATCGAATTGGTTCAATCGGTAAAAACTCCTTAAAAGACCTATATATCCCTGAAAAAGGTTCAAATTATCTAAAAAGACGAAGATTTGAGCGAATTTTTTTGCTCCGAAGGGGGCCAACTCGACCTGAAACACTAGTTGCTGACACTTTTCCCATACGAAGGCTCCAGAGCTAATATGTGGATCTCTACGGTCCAAAATATTAGACCCTAGTAAAATACTGATTGACCCAATAAGACGTGCATTAATTATTGTGAGTCTAGCATGTTTACCTAAAACTCAACGATGACTTAGGTATTAGAGCATTTCAGTTGGGAGCCAGTCGAGCAAACCCAACGATCTGTGCAAACCCACTCATACTACTACAAAAATCGAGGATTGTGAATATAACAAATCATTGTCGAAGGTCAAAACTATCTGATCGAGGTCGCTCGATCATCATCGATCTCGGTGCGGATCATCGTAAGTTGAAGAAAGCTTTCACCATCAAATTAAGGAGGAAAATGAAACATCGAATAGTTTAAGGAGTACATAATGATTGAATTTTTTTATTTCAAATCATGTTGCATCTTCTGATGTATTTAACATATACGCATCACGTATACAAAGTTTATACCATTTTTTTTTATTTGGAAGAAGATTTTATACCACTAAAGAAAAAAATTGATTATTCCCTGTGCTATAAATCAACAATATTTACTATGGTCAGACAAAATCGACGCGAAAACTTAAATTTTGACGATGATTAATCAACATTTATCATGATTTTACTTATGGCCAAACTATTTGTTACAATTTTTAGCTGTAACAAATGTGTTGTACTTGCTAGCAGAAACAACTAATAGTTGTTGCGCGGCCGTGGTTAATTAGTAGCCCCAACAATTTTTTGCTTTCAACTATAGTACTTAACAAATAAAACCATATTTTCTAGTGTACTCATAACGCGTATACGTTAAATGCAAAAAAAAAAAAAAAAGAAAAGGAAAAAAGTGTATTCAACCCTAAAAATTACTAACTAATTTTTAATATCTTAACATATTGATCTTATTAAAAAGAAAAAAGAAAAGGATGGCTGCAAGTTATATAAAGAAGTGGAGAAAGAAAGAGGGGACATGAATAGGATAACTCATCTGCAGTGCCCCAACAAAGAAGTCTTGTGCAGTTCCAACATTAACCAAAACAAAGTAGTAGAAAGTAAAAGGGAGATCTAGTTGAGTTGACGACAACAAAAGGCAAAAGTGTAATAAAATCCTCGAAAATTGCAATTTTGGTCCTAAAATACAGAATAATTTGTAATATTAATCTCATATTTTTTTGAAATTGCACTCATAGTCCCATATTTCAAGAAAACATTATAAAATTAATCCCATTGTAAAAAATTTGCAATATTCGGGACTAACTTTGCGATATTTTTTAAAATGTGGGACTAATATTTACAACGACGAAATTAACTTCACAATATTTTTCTAAAGGGTGGGATGAATATTAACTATTTAAAAAAATACGAGACTAATATTATAAACTGCCTTATATTTTTTTGGGAAAAGTATTATTTTAGTCCGCTAAGTATGCCTAATTTTAATTTTAGTCCGAGAACTATATCTATTTTTGTTTAGATCCAGTAACTTACGAAATTGCTTACTTTTAGTTTTCTGACAGATTTTCGAACAATTTTACCCCTATGCAACTTTTGAAAGTCAGTTTTAGTCCATATACACTCATATGGGTAAAATTATCCGAAAATCTGCCAAAGGACTAAAAGTAAGCAATTTCGTAAGTTTATTGGACCTAAACAAAAATGGACATAATTATCAGATTAAAATTAAAATTAATCATATTTAGCAGACTAAAATAATATTTTTCTTATTTTTTTAGGCCGTAAATTGTAATTTTCTACATAATCGTGTGAATTTATTGTGAGGGTGGAAGTAGGTTTGCAGGAGCAGATCATCCATCCATCAGTACCTTTTTGATGTCCTAGATTCTGTGAAAAGCTACAACAGCAACAGTACTAATAGCTCAGGGGCTCAAAAGCTGTGTCTTAAATTTCTTGCAACCACATCTGCTTGCTTGTTTGCTTTCTCCCATATAACTTTTAAAGTCAGACCCACCCAACAAACAATACATTCAACTTGGTATTGATCAAAAGGGTAAACTACAGTTTGCCCGGTCAACTATTTTTTATGTAATATTTATTTTTAAATTAATAAATTTAATATTTTTTTAATGTATGTAAATTTATTTTTTTGGTTGGATAAAAATGTCTTTTATGCTTGAAATAATTATATTTTTTTAATATATTTTATTATCTTATTTTTCAATTAAAAGAGTTCATAAGTCAAAATTTTAAATAAGTTAATATATATATAATAGATACACAATATATATATATAACATAACGAACAACACATATATGCTTTTGAAAGAAAATTTAACTAAATATATGCTTGGCTAAAAGTTAAACATTTTTAGAAAAAATGAATAAATGTATTTTATTATATTTTTGAAACAAAATAAATTCAAAAAACCATTATGTAATTACTCATTTTTAACTATTTAACTTACTAATTTTATTTTATTTTATTATAATTAAAACATATTTTTTCTATCAAGAAAATTTTAGTTAAACTTAAAATGAAAAATTATTAAAAAAAAGAATCATTTGAACTAAATATATTTAATATAAGGGCAATATATTTCAAATATTTAGTTGTAGAGGGTAAATGTTATATTTGTTAGTTTAGGGGTAAATGTTATATCAAAAATAGTTTAAGGGGCAAAGTGTATTTTATCCTAATCAAAATTCACTCCCATTTAATTGGCGAAACTGAAATCTCATTATTGGTCATAAATTGAGTCCCATTAATCTGTGGGTGTTTATATATTATAATAATAATAATAATAATGATTGATCTAATATAATCATAGTTATCAGTTAGTTATATATATTTAACATTGTTAATTTACGTTTATTGATTTTTTTAAAGTGGTAATTCTGGACATAATGGTGGGTGTTGATCTGCTTTAATAATAGTTGTTGATCTAATGTAATAATAGTTATTGATTAATTATATAATTTTTATAATACTAATTGACATATATCAATTTTTTTATTTTTTTCATTTTGGAGAGGTAACTATAGACATTATAGCGGGTGTTGATCTGTTTTAATAATAGCTGTTGGTCTAATATAATAGTAATTAGATATGATTACATCTACACCCCTTGACCTATGGTCTATTTAAACAAATCACTCATATATTTTAGAAAATTACATTTACATCAGTCAGAAATGTCAACATTATTTACACAAACCACCCTTACACCCCCTACGAACGTCAACAATGTTACACAAACTACTCCTCTTTTTTTGCTGTCAGAGATGGCTTCTGTAATTATGCAGAAAATAGGGATGAGTTGTATAAATAGATCATAGATTAAGGAGTGCAAATATAATTACTCCTAGTAGTTATTGATTAATTATACATATTTGATATTGTTAATTGATGGATATTACCTGAAACTTGTTCTTGGGACCTTAATCTTAACTATTGAGCTAAGACATTATTGGTAATATATATTGAGTATTATTATTTTTTTGCAACAATCATACCTTCATCAACAATAATAGAAAAAAAAAATCTAGACAAGACCTATTATTACAGTATACAATACTTACTATGTTTACAACATTCAATATTGTTGGGTATTCACCCTTCAATGGAAGCTCAAGAACCCTAATTAACTATTACAGATTTATGAGTTTTGAACCCTTAAATAATACAACCAGATTTACAGAATGAAAAATCAACAAATGAAATAATAATACAGTAGAAATAAAGAATACAGCAGATTCGGCTCAAGGAGCCCGAAATCCCGAGAGGCAAGACACGGCCACAAAAGGCCGGCAACCAATCTCCCGATTGCTCCGATTTTTCACCAAGAAAAATATTAGGATCGTTCACACATAACCAAACACTAAGGAGATTAAACCAACCACTGAGGATATCACAGAGATTCTCAAGAACACTAAGTTCTTTTGTCTCTAAACTTTCGGATAATACTTTCAGATTAGATAAACAATATTAGATAAAGGAATAATCTAGACAAGATCTATTATTATAGTATACAATACCTATTATGCTTTATATATAGTGAATTTAAATTCATACCATTTAAAATCATGAAACCTCTAACTAACAGAAGTAAAAACCTCATTGATTAATATATATTGATCATTAATTATTAAAATTTATTATATATTTGTAATCAATTCGCAGAATAAATAAAATGAAACAAAATCACAGGGGAATTTATTAAAAAAATGTCAAAAAAAAATTAATAAAGTAGGGTGAAATTGAAGGTGTTAGAAAAGTACGTGGCACCGCGGTGCCACAATTTTTTATTTGAAAAAAACAAATTCTTTGTGTCACCGCAGTTGCCAACCGCGGTGAATTTATTTTTTAAAAAAAAAAAAATTTAATGTGTTACCGCGGTGACAATTTTTTTTTTTAAAAAAAAAATTTATTTCACGACGAATTGTTGTCAACTTCTCGTTAAAATTTCAGCACCATTATGGCGAGTTGTCAACCATCAAATATACTGTTCGACTCCCCTTGATGAGACGAACATTTCTCCATAAACAATTTCAAGTTTTATCAATCGTAAATAATGAATTTTTAGCACGAACACCGCACCTTTCGGCCGTCGATTCGCCGCCACCGGAGCGACCCACGATCACGAACCACTGCCACTGACTCGCCTCGACCTAACGGTTCTAACGAGACCAACCTAGTTCAATTTTATTAAATATTTGTTAAGATATGAAAATTTGAAGTTTTTCCGCCGAAAATTCGCGCTGAAACTGTTTGCTGCCATTTCTCCACCGTCAGGACGAATCACAGATTAAGACCATAGCCGCCCGAATTCTGTCGTCCAGACAATTCCAACAAGACCAATCTTGCTCAATTTCATCAAGTATTTGTTTGTTCAATTTTTAAAATAGTTATAATTTTATTAAATTCTATTTAATTAATTAATAATACTATTTATAATAAATTTTAACGAGAAGTTGACAGCAATTCGTCGTAAAATAAATTTTTTTTTAAAAAAAAATTTATCACTGCGGTGACACATTAAATTTTTTTTTTTTAAAAACAATGTCACCGCGGTATGCGTGACAAAAATAATTTGTTTTTTTTAAATAAAAAATTGTGGCACCGCGGTGCCACTTACTTTTCTAACACCTTCAATTTTACCCTACTTTACTAAATTTTTTTAATAAATTCCCCAAAATCACACGTATATACGTAAATCTGTAAGTTAGGTAGATGCGATGGAGAAATTTGATTGATTCAATTTAACCTATATTTTTTGTGTCTTCCAAGATTATTGTTAGAATTAAATATTTATTTTATAATATTTTAGGAAGTCTAATTATATATATATATATATATGAGTATATGTTGCACACTTACATGTTATTGCACAATTAAGTTAATTTTTTTAAAAAAATATTATTATTTTAAAAATATATTAATTTGATTAATAAAACATTTTATAAGTATAAGAAATAAGAAAATATTTTTGAGAGAGAAAAAAGAGATGTAGAAATTGAGAAAATAGAAAATGAAAAGTTAAAAAATGAGGTAAAAACAAAAAGTTGACAAAAGAAAAAACCAAATCAATTAAATATTAAAAATAAACATTGACATATCAATAAATTAAAGATACCAATATATATAATACTTTTTAATTATATAAAAGTATAGATTTTGTTGATGGGTCAACTTAAAATCTTCTTCATACATATATAACATATGAAATAAAATGCAATATATATATAAAATTAATTTTTAATTAATAAAAAATAAACCGGTTACTACAGATATTATATCATATAAAGACACATTTAAAACTATGAGTGTTTTAAATTTTCTTAATTTTAAGTTATATTTGAATGGAATGATTCGAATTTGAAAGTTGAATTTAATTTGAAAGTTGAATTTTTAAGAAAATGATTTTAAATGATTTTGCAACAATTTTTTCTTTTTTGAAAAAAATTATCTAATATTTTGTAAAATATGATTTAAACAGGTTTGGCTTTCTTTTTTTATATATATTAGTTGTTGTCACGTTTCGTTTCTATGTGTATATAATAAAAAAAGATTTACATTTTAAAATATACTATAAATAAGAATAAAATATATAAATTAATATATTAGTCTCATATTAGGGTAAATTACATTCCCCAATTGTTAGATACAAATACTCGAACATTCCAAAATTACAATATGCCCCTTCAAATTAGGTGCTAATTACAACTATCCAATACAAAAAATTGAGTTTTCACTGTACTATAAATGATCACGGTTTAAAATCCATGATAAATCAATATTATTAACCACGGTTAAATAAAACTAATACAAAAGTTTAAATTTTTACCACGATCAATATTCGTCATTATTTTAGTCATAGCCAAAATATTTGTCATAATTTTAGCCATGACTAGTGCTTTAGTTACATTTGCAGAAACAACGTCTAATAGCCGTTACAAAACTGTGGATGATTTTTATCAGATATAATTTCTTTTTTATTTTTCCTATAGTAATCAATCGTATCGAAAAATTATATTTTTTCGGGCGATCCTATATTCAGATGAAAAAATTTACAAAAATATCTTTCAAAAACATTAGATACCACCCCTCAAAATATGTAACTATAATTTTATAAAAAAACAAAAAGATGTTCATATATTTGAACTGAGTACTCATATAAATTTACCCAATTTATTATCTAAGATTTCAAATCCCTATTTCCAAATCCATATCAATTCAAACTTAAATTTTTTTTTCTCGTGCTACAATTTTTTTCCCAAGAAAAGAGAGCTTGACCTCACACATATATATTCCTACCGTATCTCTCCCTAGAAGGAGAAAGAATTTTCTGTAGATGCAGTGATCGAGGCATTCTCTCTTTCTTTGCCTTGTCTCCATCCATATCTCTTCTGTTTGCCCGTGTGAGGGAGTGGGACTGAGATGAAAAAAGAGTACACTTTACGCCACTGTGTGTTGTGTGTGTAAACCTCTTCAAGATTAATAATTTCAAAGTTGAAGGATAATCATTAATCAGAGAG
The DNA here is from genome assembly GCF_000512975.1 of Sesamum indicum. Taxonomy (NCBI): domain Eukaryota; kingdom Viridiplantae; phylum Streptophyta; class Magnoliopsida; order Lamiales; family Pedaliaceae; genus Sesamum; species Sesamum indicum. The sequence continues at coordinate 9,085,506 of NC_026153.1, forward strand.
ATGGAGATGGAGGTTGTCCGAGAGAGGAGGAGGGTTTGTAGAGAAATGAGCAGTCCTGATCATGAGAAGAGGGGCAGAGGAGTGTGTGTCCAAACAAGAATTATGCGGCAGCCCACCTTCAAGAAAGTTCAGGTTGTCTATTACCTCTCAAGAAACGGACATCTCCAGCACCCTCATTACATGGAAGTCACTCATCTTGCTCATCAACAACTTCGTCTCAAAGGTATATTACATGTTATTGGTTTTTTTTTTTGTTGGTAAATGCGCGTATCAGACAGACGTTGGTAGCCGATTTTGTAGTAACATGAGATATAATATTGAAAGCTACTCGTGGTTGTTTCTTGCTGCAGATGTTATGGACCGGCTTACAGTGCTCAGGGGCAAAGGCATGCCCTCACTTTACTCCTGGTCTTGCAAAAGGTACTATGTCTGTGTGTGGGCGCGATGTTTTCATGTGGTTTAATTCGCTTTCTAGTGTGGAAATTTGAATTAAATAGTTTTCATATTTGGATTTTTTTGGTGATTTTGGAGCTCTTGGTTGTTCGGACTTGCGCATAGATTGCATACATGGAGGGTAGTCATTGTGTTAAACGCAGACTCAAAGTTTCAAGAATCACCAAGAATTTTTCAGACAAAGATTTTGATGGGGTTGTTTGGCTACTTTTTAGTATGGAAAATATATAAATATATTCCTTTTCGTTAAAGGGAATTTCTCATTTCACGGAAAGGATTGTTCTTGGTGAGTTCCCAAGTCCTTAAATCATAAGGACTCAATTTCATACATGGATGGTCGTAATTGTTAGTTGGCAAGATTCCGACTGTTGTGAATCACCAAAAATTTTCTTCAACAAAGAGTAAGCTGTGTGGCTATGTTTTTTAATATGGAAATGTAAATATATTGTATTTCATATGTGGGGAGATGGGAATTCCTCGGTCACCAAAAGAGTGTTGTTGTTCTTGGTTAGTTTTGGAATCTCGGAATTATTCATATACATGAATGGTAGTGACTGTGCTAGAGTCAGAGTTGTGTGGTTATGAAGTCACAAATAGCATGAAGGATACATGCTTACATGTATTAATTGGTGGGTGATGGTGTTAGGAGCTACAAGAATGGGTATGTGTGGAATGATTTGGTAGAAAATGATGTGATTTATCCATCAGAAGGAGCTGAATATGTACTCAAAGGATCTGAACTCATTGAGGGCTGCACAGGTAATTTCTTGTTTTGTCTTCCTAGAATGTCTTGAATAGACCAAAATTGCACTGTACTGAGGTTTCATTCTTGAAACTATGGACTTTAGAGAAACTGCACCATCTTCAAGTTGGATATGCTGGCCAAGACTCAGACTTCCAGCCCAAACGCAAGTCGTTAGGATCGAAACAACGGACGGAGCCCGATGTCATGGCCAATACGAGGTATGATCGTCGTGGTGACGATGATGGAGGAAATGCGGAAGAAGATGAGGAAGAGGAAGAATATGAAGAGAAAAGGAGCTGCACAAGCAGCACGACCCCACACTCTCGGTGCTCGCGGGGTGTCTCCACTGATGAAATCGAAGAGTTTAAGCAACAACAAGAGGATGCAAGAAAGAATGTCCCTGCTGCTCAGCTTTCCCCTGACACCAACTCATTCTCGTCCGGTTCCACCACGTCGTCTGCCGTCTCCGACAAGGTGAACAACAGTGCAATTCAAAATAGCAACAATAATAATAACACGTCTAAGCGATTTGAAGACGGTGATCCAGTGGGGAGTGAGACATTGCTGAGCAGAAACTCTATGCTCCTCAGCCTGATTGCATGTGGTGGCTCGGTGTCGTTCAGGAAAACTGTGGCCCCACCAGTTGTGAAGCAGGCTTTGCCGCCGTGCGTGGCGGCTAGGAAGAGCAACGGTGGTGGCAGCGGCGACATCCATAAACGGGTTGTTTGCAAGGCGGCAGCAAAGGTGGCGGTGGAGGAGGCCGATGAGATGATAATAGGCTGCATGTCTGAGAATCCGCGGTTCGGCAACTTGCAGGCAGAGGAAAAGGAGTATTTCAGTGGGAGTATCGTGGAGGGCGTAGCCACAGAAAGAAGTCAGGTTGAGGCTGGACTGAAGAGATCATCTTCCCATAATGAAGAAAGGTGAGTACTCATCATGCAATCCTTTCTTACAAATTCCTCCTGGATTTGGACATGTTTAGTTTCTTATTCTTGTACATCATGGTAAGTCACTTGATCAGAGTTCTATATAAGAATTTAATCACACGATAAATATATTATACTTCATAAAAAAAAAAAAAGGTACTAACACCTAATTTAGACCAAAGGAGCAGCTGTTTCCCATAAAAAAAAAAGGACAAGAATCATAAGACTAACAAGAAAAAAAATGAGAGGGACATGAAGATGATGTCAAATGATTAAGTTGAACTGAAGTCAACTCAAATAGTTTGTCAGGTGTTGTTCTGCTGTGGAAAAAAGACAAAGGAAAAACCAAAAAGATCATAACAGAGATGATAAAACATCAAGAAATGGGCTTGTTCTTTAGCTTTTGGCAAGAAGCAAATTTGCATTTTTTAGTGGGGCCCATTTGGTATGTGCACAACAAAATTGAGTTTTGATTTTCTCTCCTTTCTAGGCTTTAGGTTCACAAGACTTGGAGCTTCCAACCACAATCATATGACACAGTAGTTTTCTATGTATTAGGTCAACTTTGGTTCTTAGTCTCATCATACGTTGGATTGTGGAGCTGAATCCAATATTATCATTACGTCCAGTAATTACGAACTTTTTACACTTTTTTTCGTCAAAGGATGCATTTGTAATCTTGTGAACTGCCTCATAAAGTAGTTGATGAATAGTCGTCCATTATGATTTTGATCGAACTATATTAATTACAGAGTAAGTGAATGCACTTTCTATGTTATTAATCATTCTCCCTAAATTATACACCAATTACACGACAAGTGTATTTACTTACCGTATAATCGATTTAGGTCCAGTCAAATAAATTTGAGTTAAAATTTTCTTATGATTTTACTACAAAATCTACCCTAATTGGTTTTGTTGTCATTCTCAGTATTCGATTTCTAGTATTTCTATGTGAGTTTTGTTATTATATTGCCTTTGTGTAAGAAATGAAAGTACGGTTGAATTAATAAGTTATGTAATACGTTTTTTCACAAAAAGACGTGACATAGTGAAAGTGCGTTTGAATGAAGATATCTTATAATATTTTTTATTATACAAAAAGACGTCATACAATGAAAATATATTACGATTAAGATGTTTTATGTTAGTTTTTTGTACAAAAAAGACGTGATAGAATGAAAAAAATGCCGAAATCATGATGTTTTGTGGGTTGCTGAATATTATTATATATCTTATGTCAGAACAATCGTCGGCACCGCCGACATGAGATAATTTTACTATAATTAAGGATATCGATCCTCGGGACATGCTAAGGTAATTTTTTAAATTTAATATGATCATACACTAGTTTTATCCTTGATCAGGAGCGCCATGAATGGGGTAGCAGAAGCAGCTGAGGAGGAAGTGGAAAAAGAGAGAGGGGTGAAAGGGAAATGCATTCCGAGGAAGAAGACATCTTCAAAAATGTCCAAGAAATGACAACATGAAAAGGCTTCATTGCATTAGCTGTCGTCTGCTTGCAACTTTTATTGTACCTACTTATGAACAGTTAATGTGGGATTTATGGCAATGAATGTGATTTTCCCAACTGTGTGACCAGTGAAATGTTGATAAAAGCTGTGCAGTTTGATCTGTGGAGGAGATAAAATTCCTGTTGTCTCTTTGTCTCTGCTGCTCTTTGACAGTGTGCGGAAATCATTAAATTGCTCTTCTTGTTGTAGCTGGTACTGAGTGTTTATAATGGGAGTAGTAATTATACCCCGGGGTAAATTACATCGCCAACTTTTAAAATTTAATTTGATTACGTAAATATTATTTTGTCTATTACATCGATGATCTTTGAAATTAGATCTGATTACACAGATATTTTATGCCACTTACATCGACAACTTTTGAAATTAAATCTAATTATGTAAATATTTTCATCCACTTACATCGAAAATCTTTGGAATTAGCTCTGATCATACAAATATATTCTGTCATTTACGTCGATGACCTTCGAAATTGATTTGACTACGCAATTTCGACCACTTGCAAAATTATAAGTACATTCCTTGGCAGAATGCTAATTTACTTATATTAGGGGTCGGTTTGTAAAATTTTGTTCCTAAGTATTTAGTAAAATTGTAATCACAACTATAATATCAGGGTGCGTATTTACAATTTGCAAAGATCGGATAAATTTATTTAGTTAATAATCATCTTAAAGATGTTTAAAATTAGATTTGTATTTTTTAATGTTAAGATTTTTTCTTCAAGAGTTTGGATTTTAAAACAGTCATGATAATGATAAATAAATTGTTAATTATTTGTTCATATTTTGATGCAGGTCACTAAATCTGGTACCCTGAGATCGGTTGGCTGATTCCCTCTTTGAGTTTCCAACTAGTGGATTTTGAGAACAGAACACACATTAGGTTTGCTGGGTAGCCCCTAACTAAGGCCATCCGATACTTAAATTAGAAAGTGGGGTCGAAAGCGATCAGTGGAGAGTGAGCAAGATAAAAAAAAATGATAAATACACTTCCGTAAATATTTATAAATGCTGGTATTTGTAGTTTACGGTACCACATGGTAAGGTGCCACGTGGCATCATTTGAGCGTTCTGGTGTCAGGTGATCCAACGACTATCAAAGCGGGCGGATCTATTGGTCTGGGTCAGGCGGGTTGGGTCGAGTGATCCGACCCGCGCCTTCATGCGCGGATCCTATCCATTATTGCAAATTCCTATAAAAAAATAGGGGTATTTTGATCTTTTGTAAATTACCCTCATCATATTTAAATAATAGTTTGATTTGATTATAAAAGAATTCTAGCTAAATAAATGAATTAAATTGAGTAAAAGACCGGAACAAAAATTATTTTTATTTATTTAATGTCAATTACTTGAATATATTGAATTAAGATAATATTAACTTTTTGAACTTTAGTTTAATGTGTCATTAAATTATCTTCAAATATATAGACTGTAACATGAATTTTGCTGCTAAACGACAAGTAATTGGCCCAGAAAAAAGATAATAGGTTTTATAGTGATATAGATCGCGCGAAATCAGGATCTCCGGGTTGGATCGCTGGGTCGGATCGCTATTCTTAGGTTGCTAAATACCTCTTTCGAACTACCTGTAGTGGATCCTGAGAACAAAGCAACGTGAGACTAGCCGAGTAGCCCTCGGCGATGGCTCTCCGATGCTTAAGTTAGAAAAGTGGGGTCGAAAATATGGTGATGAGATCGAGTGAGATCACAAATATGGCGGTAAAATGAAGTGGTGAAAACGTATTTGAATAATCATAAATGAGGCTATTTATAATTGTACGGTACCCTCTATGTATGCGACACGTGGCCCCAATGAAAGCGAGCCACATCATCCTCTATAAAAGCCTGCTGCCGCCGCTGTTGTACCTACACATTGGGCCCCACGCGTGCAGTCATGAAAAGGTGCTGAAAAATATAGGGGTATTTTGGTAATTATATAACTTCCCTTATCATATAGCAAGATCCATATATAATTTATTACAACCTACACATTAAAAAAAATATTTTTCTTAAATTTTTTTGTAAAAAATCAAAACTAGAATTATATATCTCAATAATGGTGGGAAAATAATTGGTTTAATAATACGAAAACAAACAAAAGTCAAGAGATATACAGAAAGATAATAGAATCAACAAAAAACTCAAAAATTTTGCCATGAAACTTTATAGGACATTTGATAAAAAGAATAAACTTAATAAATTTCAATTATTTATAAACCATAATAATTATTATATTAGTACTTCAATAAATAATTAATATTATATTATATTTTACAAAAGAATTCAAAGTTTGTAAAATATTTTATACTTTTTATAACTATTTTTTTAAGAAAATAAAGCAAATGTTAGTTCTGCACATACAACGCACGTGAATCTAGCTAGTAATTACAAAATTATTAACAACTTATTTGTTGTATATTCTTATTATATTCAAACACTTCAAAAGCTTATTTTAAACTCCAATATTTTTCGTAAGTTTCAAACATGAAACACCTTCTAAGTTTATAAGACGTTTTAAAAACTTAATGGGTTGAATCTTACTTTAGACATAAGCTTTGACGGGTTTTGATAAATAAAATGTCGGAACTTATAAGATGATCTTTGGTGTAATAATCCTCTTATATTGTGCATATCAGATTCGAGTAGCATCGCAAGGATCGAAAAATTTTCTCTAGATCCTGAAATTATCACATGTTTATAGTAGCATGTTTTGAAAAACTTAAGGATTGATTAGAGGAGGTTGAGATATTCCCAAAATCTTTGAAATTTCTATGCTATGGGAATAATGCATATCCCGTTGTTTGCCATGTCATCTAAACCCCACATCAGTATAACGAGTTCATGTCAGATCAACAAAAGAATAGCCTAGAATCAAGGAATTAGTTACTTGTGATCTTCATCCAGCCAAATCCAATTGACATGTGAATCCCTGTTGGTGTACTTTTAGAGTTAGGCGGCATTTGATGAGTGAAACAAGGTTGACGGGTCAGCTGAGGTGGATGAGTCCTAAGCTTTCTGATATTGAGCTTGAACAGGGTGGTGCCCCTTCAACAAGGCGACGAATGTTGAGCTAGTCCGGTTGCTGGTCCTTCGGCCTGCTGACAGTAGGTGGGCCAGTAGGGCTTGCGCATGTCGGTGTTTAGTAATGTAGCCCAACTCTACAGCACGATTTGGGTTGGATTTCGTCTTTGGGCTTGAAAGAAATAAATGCCTCGGGTATCAGTAATACTGATTAAAATAAGACCATTAAAACTCTTAGAATTTTAAATCACATAAATAAATATTTTTAACGTTAAGTAAAAATGTGAAATACAAACAAAATAGCAAGAATATTTTTGTCTTTTGGATGTTAAAATAAAAGAACTTAAAATTAGCCCTTTTGGCATATTACACCCTAAAACTAAAAAATAAAAATAGTATATTTCACCCATCAAACTTACTTTTTTTGGGCATAACGCATACTGACGCACAGAATGACCGAGTCATTTATTTTTTTATTATAATTTTTTTTTATATTAATATAATTTTTTACTTTTTCTGGGCATAACGCACACTTACGCACAGAATGGCTGAGTCATTTATTTTTTTATTATCAAAATTTTTTTTATATTAATATAATTTTTTTAAATATATTAATAATAAATAACGAGTCGCGATTTTAAATCGTGATTCCATTAATTTTTTTTTTTAAAACACGCCCAAGTCGCAATTAGGAATAGCGACTTGGGTGGGTGGGCAATTTTTTTTTTTTGGTTTGACCCGACCTACTGTGTATCTTGAGATCGTTTACTTATATTTTTACAATTGGTATATAAACTCTCAAATTTTACAATATGGACTAATCAACTTCTCCTTAACTTTCGTTTATATCAGATCAAATTTTAGGTGGTAAACATCGGACATAAAATTCTTATTCAGATATCCTCCGTTACACATGGCCCTTTCTCGAAATTACGTCTATAAATTGTGACTCGTTATATTATTATTAATATATTTAAAAAAATTATATTAATATAATTTTTTTTATAATAAAAAAATAAATGACTCCAGAATGACCACTGCAAAATAATTTTTCAGGAAATAAAACATCATTTTTCTAACAAACAGTTTTTGTTTCTATATTTTCACATATTATTTTGTGAATGCAATGTCAATCACTTTAATTGGTTTTAGATATTCCCAAAGCAGTTTTGCTTTGATGTACCGCAAAAAACCACAGGGGAAAATTATTTTTTTGTCCCCCAAGTATTCCTAATATTAGTTTAGTATAGCACCATCTAATGGCATTACGACTGTATTTTTTTTTAAATATTATATATAAAGTAAACTTTGTTTATACATACATAAATAGGGAAAAGTATTATTTTAGTCCGCTAAGTATGCCTAATTTTAATTTTAATTTGATAACTATGTCCATTTTTGTTTAGGTCCAATAACTTATGAAATTGCTTACTTTTAGTTCTTTGGCAGATTTTCAGACAATTTTACCCCTATGAGTGCATATGGACTAAAACTGCATTTCAAAAGTTGCATAGGGGTAAAATTGTCCGAAAATCTGCCAGATGACTAAAAGTAAGCAATTTTGTAAGTTACTAGACCTAAACAAAAATAGACATAGTTATCGAACTAAAATTAAAATTAGACATACTTAACGGATTAAAATAATACTTTTTCCTACATAAATATACTTATAATTCAGTTCCAGTTGAATATATTTACACGTCATTTCAACGTTACAACAAACATAATCAACTTTTCATCTATAAGATAATATATATATATATATATATATATGCCCATATCACATACCACAAAGTAAAAGTGTTAGAATTGGTTCCCACACCATCCACATTTTTATTTCCACTTATGCATTTTCAAAATGTGATTTGTATTCTTACAGACGAATGAGAAGAAAATTACATACTGGTTCGATCTGACTCGAATGCAAGGTTTAGACCTAGCTCTTGGAGGGTAGACACCTCAAGATGTACTCCTGAAAAATATGAGTAGAGAAATGAGTCTCCAACTCAATAAGTAAATAACCGGCGCCATCTATACATTTACATCGAATATAGTCCAGACAAGAGAAAATAAGCAACATCTGTAGAATATAATCAATTTAATTCCAACATAATTAACTTTCTTACATAACACAACCAACTCATAACAAGACAAATTAATTAAACTCCTCTTTTCCTAGTCTACTTACCAGAACGTGCTATAGTAACACCTCTACCAACTGAACCTCATAATTTATTACATAATATTTAAATAAATTCCCTTGACATGCAACACAGGTTCATCAACCTCATTTCGCATCAAAATTCTTTTCATATCATCGTAGTTTTTTTCACATCGCATTATATCTTTTTTCATATCGTGTAATATATCTTTTCATTTCATTTTGCCACACAAGCTATTGAACAATATCAAGGGCTACTCATATCATAGTTATATTTAGTTTTAATCATTCTCTCGTTTCCACATATCACCATTCTTGTAAGCAACTAGTGACGTAAAGCACGTCTCAATATGTGTTCATTTGCAAACACTAACAACACATTATTAACCAAATAGAATATTTTAATACATTTTCATATTTCATTTAACAACATAATCATTCAAATTAAATCATCCACCACATGCAACTCCATATAAATTAGTTCCAGCATGAATCATGAATTTACATAAAACTAGTATCACAAGAAAATGAAACACATATAGATAATACGAATTATTTACTTACCCCGATTTTACGCCAACGTATTTAGCAGATAGGGAATTGTTTAATCCTCTACTTTTTCCCCAAATCCTATACTAAGTTATAACGTATATAATCAATATATCAAAAATATATATAGTAATTTTTAAATAAAATATTAAATATTATCTGTATAGTTTCCAATAGTTTTTTAATATTTTAGTATGACAAAACTCAAATCTTCATTTAATTTCTTTTAAATAATTAAATATTCTAAACTTCTCAGGTATTATCTAAATTTATCAATTAACTCATAAGAGTTCATCTTATCAATCCCTCATACTTTATAATTATCGTTCTCCATTACGTTCTTGAATTCCATTATTTTCTTGAATTAAATTATTACAAAAATCTCATTTTCTATTTTAATAAACATAATACTTCTCAAATATAATTTTTTAATATATCTTAAATATAATTTTTGAATATTTTTATGAATTTTTTATTAATTCCTTGCTACTATAGAATTTAATTAGATACCAATACATATAATAAAGTATGTGGTCAATAAGCCCTTAGAAATTGAGTACATTAAGTATAGTAATGATTAACTTTAACAAATTAAATAATTTAATTAACCAACTATTATATTTTTAAGTCAAATATGATATTTAATTAATCACTAATTTAAATAACCAAACCCTTAAAATTTTCAGTTAAACACTATATCAGATAATATAAATTATATTTAATAAATGACTAATTAAATAATTTAATTATATAAATTAATTAATAATTTAAAATATTATTTCCTACCTATACTGACGGAGCACACGATTCACGAAGAAGAAAAGGAGGACCCCAGCCACACGTGCCCAACCGAGAGCATTCTCATCCCCACTTTTTTCGTATATACTTTTATATTATTTATTATTTTTTTAATAGCTTTTGATAAAATTATAAATTAGTCCCTTAGCTTTTAAATTTACATTATTCACCGCTAAAAATACTTTAAAAAGTTTCAATCAAGTCCCTTAAAATTTTAATATATTCAAATTTCAACCTATAATTTATTTATTACTCAATATAAGTTTCTTTATACTTACCAGTTAGTCCCACAATTATGTATTAAATCTTTGAATGTTACATGTAGTTCTATAAGTATACTCATATTTTATTAACTCCAATAACTTACAAAATTGATTAGTTCTAGTCCTCCGATGGCTGCGATTTATGATTGGCCAGAAAGTGACTTGGCTAGACACCTAGATGAGTTTTTCTTAATTTATAATTCAATGTAGCTAAAAACATGAGGTGGAAGACAAATTGACCATACTTGGAGGGAAGAAATGTCACTTTTCCTAACCAACAAAGTATGTTTTCTTTTCTTCAAGCTTGCACAAACCATTTCCTTCCTTCTATCTCGGCTCCAACATGTCTTTTTCCATGGAGGGATCACCTTTTTGCTACTATGGAAAGAGAGCAATGGTTAGAACTTCTTGAAGTAACCAAAATCCAGGAAGGAGGTTCTATTCTTGTCAATATTACAAGGTAATATGTTCAATTTTTTTCCTCTAATCAGATTTTTTAGTATTATAGAGAGAAGGGTGTTGTTTTTTTGTTTGTGTGCTCAGGCAAATACTGTAATTCTTGGGCTGCTTGCAAGATGCTCTCGATTTGAAGAAGAAATTAGAAAAATGAAGACGATTGAGGAAGAAATTATTCATTTCAGAAAAAAGTATATGTATTGGAAGATTATTGCACTCGTATTTTTTTTATATTTTCTTAAGGTATGGTTTGTTTAATTGTGGCCTTTATTTTTATTTTTTGTTGAAGAACAATTTGTATGTATGTTGTGTGTAATTTTATTATTAATTGAAGAATATTTTATTAATTGTAGTATGGTTTGTTTAATTGCTCCTGATTTGTTTTTTTTTTTTTAAAGAACAATTTTAATGCTGGCATCTATTTTTTAGAAGCCAAAAAAAGAAGCCTGTATTATTTGAGCCATCAAGCCCCTGTTTTTGTAGCTGTTTGAAGACTCTGTTTTTCAGACAACACAAAAACACGAACAAACCAAAAATACAACCAAAATTTCATAAAATACACAAAAAAGTAAAGAAAAAAGAAACAATTGCTGCTAAAAGAACAAGAACAAAGCAAAAGTACAAAAAAATGCACTGTGTTAAGCCAAAATGCATTTTTTCCAGTGCTGTAAAAATATATATAGGTTTTCCATTAACCAACCATCAAAATCCAACCAAAATGCTCAAAACCTTCAAACATAGTATTCATCGATACATGATTTTCTTCAAGTTTTTTCCATCAACCAACCAAAATACAATCACCCTCTTCCAAAACAGCATTGGTTCATCAAAAACAAGAAAAACGCCTTTGCTATTACATTTTTTCCATCAACCACCCTCTTCACAATTTAGATTGGACTATATGACGAATATTTTTCCTACCTTCGCCATGGACGCGTTGATCCTGAACTTGCTTGTTCTTGAATTGCTCAAACATTGGTGTTGTTGTTGTTGTAGCTTTTGGAGGTAACTTGAAAGCAGAGGTTGGTGCCATATATCCCTGCACGAGCTTAAATTAATTACCTGAACCAAAACATATAAGAATAAAAAACCAAGATCATTTCCACTCCTTGTTCTTCTATGTATGACCACATCGACTCCTCATGCACAGGCTCTTTTCCTTTTCTTCTAATTATACCTTAAGTTTCTGTAGGATACTTTCAGCTTCATTCACTTGGCTTGCCTCATCTGTAACAGGTTCATTTGGAACTTTTGCAATAGGTTCATTTCTTCCCATAACCTGACATAACAACTATTAACAACTGATATGACATTAGTCGAGCCTTAAGAAAATCACCTGCCTTGCAACATCAGTAATAGGCTCTTTACAGGTCCTAGTATTGTGTCTTTGGACACCACACTTGGCAAATTTTACAGTGGTTTGTTGCCTTATTATTTTATTGGACCCTTCTTTTAATATTGGAGTAGATCTTCTTTTTTCTTCTTCTAGACAGGCTCATCAGGTTCTATCTTTGTTGTTTTTCGAGGCCTTTCAACTTTCTTTAGAGGATCTGGTGGAATTGTGGGACAAAATTTGACTTTTTCCATTTTTTTCTTCCATTGATTGGCAGGATTACATGTTCATACACGTTCAAGTATGTCTCTACCCTATAGAATTGGTGTGTCGAGGTTTTCTGTCCTTGACAGAAAATAACACTAGCAACATGTTTACAAGGAACACCACTCAAGTTACACTTTCTACACCCACAAGTTGCATTCTCCGATCCACACTATATTGAGTCCATAAAAGCATGATATCTGATAATGTTTATCATCTGATTTGATAGGAATGTAGTGTCCAAATTTTTCAATATTTCTATCAATTATTTCTTGGATCTTAGGATATAATTTTTTTTCATCTCTTCTTTACCCTGTCTCTACTTCGTTGGAGCCTTTGCATCAAATACTTCATTATCCACTCAAGTATTCATCGAATAAGTTTTTCTCTTACTTCAAGAATATTGCTATTAAAAATTTCACAAGTATTGTTGAGTAAAATATCAAACCTTGTATAACAAGAAAAGTATAACCTACTCCACTCTTTGGGATTCTTATCATTAAACCATGCAAAAGTAACTTCATCTAATTCTTTTATTTCTTGCATTCTTCATGTAAATTCATTCACAGTTGTGGCTCTTTTGCAGCCTTCTACAAAACATTCGTGAATGTCAAACCCCAAAACTTATAACTTTATAAGTTTGAATGCAGGTGTCTAACACAAAATTTATGCACAAAGTTAGGGAAAAGTTCTTGTAATGCACCCACCAACCCTTTTTATTTATCTGACATAAAAGTCATAGGACCACATTCTTGTATACACAAATTCATTTTAAGCAAAGTCAAGAACCAATCACATGTGTCCTTATTTTCTTTCATCACCACCACAGAAGAAATGGAAAAGAAATTACTGTTGGGGTCAATAGGAACAACAGATAACAAAAATCCCCCAAATACTCCCTTCAAATGACACCCATCGACACAAATGACAAGTCTACAACCATTCAGATGATTCAATTTTAATGCTTGAAGACAAATATAAAACCTGCAAACATGTTTCACCCCCTTCCTACTCACTCCATAGTATCACAGTAGACCCATGGTTGCTTCTTTTTATCCCATCAGCATAGTCCCACAACAAGGCATACTGCTCACCAGCATTACCCTCAAGCATCATAAGCAACACAAGCTTTTAGCTCGTGCAGCCTAATTTCTTGTTATGTTGCATCTTATATCTTCCACTGCATTTATTCTGAATCCCTTCATCCCTCTCTTTCCATTAGTTTTGAATTTATGCATGTATTTCATTGAGAGCCATGCTGATTTCATATTCTTGACATGAAAGATGATGTTACAAGTGTGATTAGGGACATAATCTCTAATTTGAAATGTACATTCATTCTTCAAGTCATAAGCATGAATTACTCAATTCACCAACGCCTTCTAGTCCTACATATTTGTACTCCTCGTGGTCCAACTTATATGTAGACCCTCCCCCTCATAGTGAACACACATTGTTATTAGACTACTTTTTTTTATCTGTGTAATGCCAAAAAAATAACAAAAACAAAACAAAACAAACAAAAATAGAGAAAAATTAATATAACTTGGACGGTAAAAAAAAAAACATTAGAAAACAACAAGCACAAAAGGAAGAACAATATTAAACAGTATAAAAAAACACCGATTTGTCCCATAGCATTAAACAAAATATATATATAAAAATAAACAGAGCAACATCTGCAAGAAAAAGCAAGGAGACCACTACCAACAAAGACAGGTCAAAGAGTATTAACCCCCCAAAACAGTGTTTGTCCTCATCTCGTGGACCACTAGCACTCCATCCCAACCACAAAGTATAACACAAAAAATTGCATCCCATAACACAATTTAACTCAACAACAAACAACAAATAAAACAGCAACAAACTACCGTATTCTCGCATCACACATAAGTATTAAAAAAATACAATAATCTCGCATTAGCATGAACAACCTAGTGTATTCTCGCAAAATACAATGGCAATTGCTTACCATATTCTCGTAAAATACAACAACAAATAAGCATGAAAAAAAAATAAAAAACCTACAGTATTTTGGTGGGGGATCATCATTTAGGGTTGGGTCATATAATATTCAATACTCAACTTCATAGCAATAAGAATAGGAAGGAGGTGAGAAGGAGAAAATAGACAGGGAGAGACATCCATCACCTTTGCTCGAATGACTGTCTAGAATAATGTATTGCCTTCATAACTATCCTATCATTTTTGTACCCACAATGGTACCTCAGTGGTTATTGCATTAGTTTGGAGATCCCCCTTCTCATGTTCCATCCTTGAAAGAGCATCAGCCTTTTCATTTCCCTTTTTGTACTGCACTTCATAATTGAGACCGAATAATTTTGTTACCCACTTTTGTTGCAGCATGGAGTCTACTCTCTGATCAAGAATATGCTTTAGGCTCTTTTAATCTTTCCTTGTAATGAAATGGTTGCCCTGCAAGTAGTGTTTTCACTTGATTACAACCATTAGTAATGCCAAGAATTCTTTCTAATAGGTGGATAGACTATGGTTTTTTTGTGTTAGAGCTTTACTCAAATAAGCTATGGGTCTCCCATTTTACATCAACACAACCCCTATCCCTTTTCCACAAGCTTCTTTCTCAACTACAAAGGGATGAGAAAAATCAGGTAAGGCCAGTACAGGTGTTTTAGTCATCATCTCCTTCAGCTGGTTAAATGCCATTTCAACTCAGGGATTCCACCCAAAGACATCTTTCCTGAGTAAAGAGGTTAATGGTTTGCTGATGGTCCCCTTATGAAATTTTTGTAGTATCCAGTGAGTCCCAAGAAACCCCTCAGAGCCTTTACACTAGTAGTAGTGGGCCAGTTCACCATGCATGCAAATTTTTTTGGGATCAGTTGCCACACCATTCACAAATATGATGTGTCCAAAGTAGTCTATCTGTAACTGAGCAAAGGAGCACTTGCTCCTCTTAGCATGTAGCTAATGCTTTCTTAGCAATTTCAACACTTTCCTCAAGTGAATTAAATGTGTTCCCCACTCCTCACTATACACTATAATGCCGTCAAAGAATACTAATACAAACTTTCTGAGGTATGGTTCAAAAACTTGATTACTGAATGCCTGAAACATTGATGGTGCAGTACACAACCCAAAAGGCATCACCAAAAATTCATAATGTCCACTGTGGGTAATGAAATTGATTTTCAGAATATCGTCTTTCTTCATTCTTATCTAGAAATAACCAGATCTCAAATCTATCTTTGAAAAGTACTTTGCGGCATGCAATTCATCAAGTAATTTATCAATAACAGGAATGGGAAAATTGTGTTCAATAGTGAGCTTGTTAAGATACCTGTAATCTACGCATAGCCTCCATCCACCATCCTTATTTTTAACCAGCAACACAGGCGAAGCGAAGGAACTTTGCCTAGTCTGTATGATTCCAATCTTCAACATTTCCTTGACTATGTTTTCAATCTTTGTCTTATGTTCATTGGCATATCTGTAAGGGTGTTGTTTCTTCGGAATAGCTTCAGGCAACAACTCTATGATGTGTTCAATTGTTCTTTCAGGAGGTAGTGAGTTGGGCTCTTGAAACACATCCTCATAATGGTTGAGTAACTCTAATAGTTTGGGATCCTTATTGTTCAATTCTATCTCATCCTCTATAGTATGTAGTTGGCCCTTCAATCCTAGGTTCCTCTACCTAATAGCTTACTTAAAGAATAACTCAGGAGTGTCCTTAAATACCCTCAGTCAGTGAGAGCTTTCAGCACTACCTTCTCCCCGGAATGGTTAACAGTTATCTGCAACTTGTGGAAGTCTAATTCCACTGGATTGTTTGCACTAAGCCAATCACACCCCAATACAAAATCATATCCTCCTAGTTTTAGGACTCTTACAGGATGTGAAAAATGGTACCTTTGCATTTCCCAACAGAAGGTGGACAATGGAATTTACTCGGAACCTTTTCCCCCATTAGCAATTCTCACTATTATTAGAGTTGTTTGCTCCAGTTTTCAACCAAGAATCTGCACCACTTTTTCATCCACAAAGCAATGGGTGCTGCCACTATCAATAAGGATGTGGATGTCCTTGCCATTAACTTTCCCATTAATCCTCAGTGTATTACTGATGATACCTCCACACATTGCAGTGAAGGAAACAGTATATCCTCTTCTTCAGTTTTCGTTTCATGTTGTTCCTCACCTTCTTCACAGTTCTTAGCCTCTTCTTCATCGATCAGCATGTACATATGCCGGACCTTACACTTATGGGTGGTGACTTCATTTCATAAGGGTTTGGGAAGAGTGTTCAATAAATCCACAATTTGAGGAAATGGAGCATTGTTTAAAGCATTTTGACTTGGACGAGGACAAGAATGATGACATTTTTCCACTGTTATGAATGGTGATAGATGGTGTGAATTAGTATGCTCCTTTGGATAGATAACCTTTTTCGATTAAGTTCCTTGTGAATGATATGTTTAGATGAGAAATCATGCATTATTCTCAACTGCACTGTTCAATAAAATGGCTTATCATAATTTTCATTATTGGATGGAGCTTTACTATTTTTGTTCTTTTTGTTCTTATACTTTACAGATTGGAAACATTGGTTTCTCAATGGATGGAATTAGTCACTCTCAATCTCAGTCTAACTCGTCACCGAATGCCAAACTGTAAATATGGATGGATTGAAAAATTAGGTTAGCGGTGATCATCTTGAGAATGTTGAGCATTATATAGATGATAATATTGATAAGTAGTTGGAGGGAGAGGATGAGGAGGAAGATCTTTTAGGTAATTCTAAAAAAAGAAAAAAGAAGGTAGTGACTTCTAGATCACCTTGGTGGGATCATTTCATTAAATTTCATTGTGAAAAAAGATAATGTCCAAAAGGCTAGGTGCAAATATTGTAGTAGAGAGATCAAAGCCGATCCAAAAACACATGGAACTAGACCTTTGAAAAATCATTATGAATCTTACAAGAAGAAACCCCAAGAAATCACCAGAAATCAAAATAGATTATCTTTCCAACCAACTCACATTGGTGATAGAAATGCCCCTCTTGTTAATTAGAGATTTGAGCAAGACAAAACTAGAGAAGCTTTGTGTCACATGCTGGTTGTGGATGAACTTGCATTTAAGTTAGTCGAACATCCTGGATTTAGGTATTTCTTGTGTATTGCATGCCCGATGTTTTCTATTCCATCAAGAAGAACAATAACGAAAGATATTTTCAATATATATGTGCATTAAAGAGCAAGATTGGAGTCGTTTATTAAAGATCATGCTCAACGGGTTTGCATCACCACAGACACTTAGACATCTATTCAAAAAGTCAATTATATGTGTCTCACTGCTCACTTTATTGATGATGATTGGAACTTGCACAAAAGAATTTTGAACTTTTGTCCAATTATCGGGCATAAAAGTGAAGAAGTAGGTAAAGATGTAGAAAAATGCTTGCTTGATTGGGGTGTTGACAGGGTTTTATCTATCACTATTGATAATGCGTCTTCCAATGATGGGGCTACCATTTACTTGAAAAAGAAGTTTGAAAATTGAGGGCAAAACATCTTAGGTGGGAGATATGTGCACATGAGGTGTATGTCACATATAATTAACCTTGTTGTGCAGGATGATTTAAAGGGTGAGCATGAAACTGTCTCTCGTATTAGAAACCATCAGGTATATTAGGAATTCTCCAGCTAGGTACACGAAATTTCAAGAGTGTGTTGAATTTGAAAAATCGAAAATGATAAAATTGTTATCTCTTGATGTACCTATTAGATGGAACTGCACCTACTTGATGTTGGAGATGGTTATAAGCCTTAAGATCACATTTGATGCTTATGAAGATGTAGATCTTGCCTATAAAAATGATCTTTCAGGACAACCATTTGATGGGATACCGACTGATTATGATTGGGAGAGGGCAAAGGTATTGGTGAAATTTTAATGCATTTTTACAGTCTCACTTTGCGCATTTCTAGTGCCTTGTATGTCATATCTATTCAGGTTTTTCATGACTTGCTTCTCAGATATTGGTTAAGTAGTAATGATGTTGAATTAAATGAGATGACAAGAAAGATGAAAGAAAAGTATGACAAATATTGGGGATCAATTGAGAAGATGAATATGATTTTATATTATGTCGTGATCCTTGATCCACGTCATAAATTGGAGTTCATTGAATTTAACTTTGATAAATTGTATGGTGGTACCGAAAAAAGAAATGTGATGAAAGAACAAGTGAGAGATGGACTTTACGAGTTGTTTAATGATTATAAGTTGAAATACGGTCATACTCTTCAAGGAACGCCAGAAAGCCTGGGATCATCATTTAGTCGTGTTTCTTCATCATCTTCCTCTTCAGTAGGGACATCTATGCAATACACTGATTATGAAGCGACTCGTACATTCACCATAAAACAAGAGTTCAGTATGTACAAATCAAGTGGAAAAGGGGATCGTGTGAAATAAGAATTAGAGAAATATTTTAGTGAGGATGTTGAAATGCATAGAGACAAATTTGACAAACTAAATTGGTGGAGAGTAAACGCCCAAAGGTTTCCTATTTTTTCCAAAATGGCTTGGGATGTATTAGCAGTTCCAGTCTCCACTGTTGCCTCGGAATCCACATTTAGTACCGGTGGTCATGTTCTTGACACTTTTAGGAGCTCTTTGTCTTCTAAAATAGTGCAAGCGCTTATTTGTACTCAAGATCAGATACGAAAAGACTCCAAACCAATTAGCATTGAGGAGGATTTGAGTGAACTTGAAGTGGTTGAGAAAGGTACTTATTTATTTTTTTTCTTGTATTTTGATTATTGTTCAATTCAATGTATTCTACTTATATATTTTACTTGTCTAACTACTTTCTATTTTGTTATAGAATTGACTAAGATGGGAGTTGATTCAACAATTATTGACATTTAATGGTGCTAACTGGTACTTGTAAATTTTTTACAAGGTATTAGAACGGTAGAACCTCATTGTGTAATATTACATTTTTAATCTGTTTGACTTTCTCTAATAGTTCTTCCACTTTGTATGTTTAATACTTGACAGGTCAAGAACTCGAGGATGAAAATGTGATATGAGCTAGTTGCTCTTTGGAAATCCTCCTTCTCATGTTCCATCCTTGAAAGAGCATCAGCAACACGTTTTTCATTTTCCTTTTCATACTGCACTTTGTAATTGAGACCCAACAATTTTGTTACCCACTTTTGCTGCAGCATGGAGTCTACTCTCTAATCAAAATATGCTTTAGGCTCTTTTAATTTGTCCTTATAATAAAATGGTTGCTCTGCAAGTAGTGTTTTCACTTGGTTACAGCCATTGGTAATGCCAAGAATTCTTTCTTATAGGTGGATAGGCCAAGGTTTTTTTGTGCCAGAGCTTTACTCAAATAAGCTATGGGTCTCCCCTTTTACATCAACACAACCCCTATTCGTTTTCCACAAGTGCCTGTCTCAACCACAAAGAGGTGAGAGAAATCAGGGAAGGCCAGTACAAGTGCTTTAGTCACTATCTCCTTCAACTAGTTA
This sequence comes from Sesamum indicum, assembly GCF_000512975.1. Classification (NCBI taxonomy): domain Eukaryota; kingdom Viridiplantae; phylum Streptophyta; class Magnoliopsida; order Lamiales; family Pedaliaceae; genus Sesamum; species Sesamum indicum. Next base: position 9,105,537 of record NC_026153.1, read on the forward strand.
AATGCCATTTCAGCTCCAAGATTCCATCCAAAGGCATCTTTCTTGGGTACAGAGGTTAATGGTTCTTTGATGGTTCCACAACCCCTTATGAACTTTCTGTAGTATCCAGCGAGTCCCAAGAAACCCCTCAGAGCTTTTACAATAGTAGGAGTGGGCTAGTTCACCATGCATTCAATTTTTTTGGAATCAGTTGCCACACCATTCACAAATATGATGTGTCCAAAGTAGTCTATCTGTAACTGAGCAAAGGAGCACTTGCTCCTCTTAGCATGTGGCTAATGCTTAGCAATTCCAACACCTTCCTCAAGTGAATTAAATGTGTCCCCCACTCCTCACTACACTAGAATGTCTTCAAAGAATACTAGCACAAACTTTCTGAGGTAGGGGGAAAAAACTTGATTCATTAATGCCCAAAACATTGATGGTGCATTACACAACCCAAAAGGCATCACAAAAAATTCATAATGTCCACTGTGTGTAATGAAATTGGTTTTTGCATTCTTATATGAAAATAACCAGATCTCAAAATCTATCTTTGAAAAGTACTTTGCGCCATGCAATTTATCAATAACAGGAATGGGAAAATTATGTTCAATAGGGCTTGTTAAGATACCTGTAATCTAGGCATAGTCTCCATCCACCATCCTTATTTTTAACCAGCATCACAGGCGAGGCAAAGGAACTTTCGCTAGTCTGTATGATTCCACTCTTCAACATATGTTTTCAATCTTTGTCTTATGTTCATAGGCATATCTATAGGGGTGTTGTTTCTTTGGAATAGCTTCAGAAAACAACTCTATGATGTGTTCAATTGTTCTTCCAGGAGGTAGTGAGTTGGGTTCTTGAAACACATCCTCATAATGGTTGAGTAATTCTAGTAGTTTGGGATCCTTACTGTTCAGTTGTATCTCATCCTCTATAGTATGTAGTCGGCCCTTCAATCCCCAGGTTCCTCTACTGGATTGTTGGCACTAAGCCAATCATACCCCAATACAAAATCATATCCTCCTAGTTTTAAGACTCTTACAGGATATGAAAAGTGGTACCCTTGCATTTCCCAACAGAAGGTGGGACAATGGAATTTACTCAGCACCTTTCCACAATTAGCAATTCTCACTATCATTAGGGTTGTTTGCTCTAGTTTTCAACCAAGGACCTAAACCACTTTTTCATCCACAGGGCAGTGGGTGCTGCAACTATCAATAAGGATGCGGATGTCCTTGCCATTGAATTTCTCATTAATCCTCAGTGTTTTACTGATGATACCTCCACACGTTGCACTAAAGGAAACAGTGATATCCTCTTCTTCAGTTTCGTTTCATGTTGTTCCTCACCTTCTTCACAATTCTTAGCCTCTTCTTCATCGATCAACATGTACATATATGCCTGACCTTACACTTATGTCCTGGAGTGTAAGGTTCATCACACTTGTAACAACGATTCTTTTCTTTCCTAGTCTTTATCTCTGCTTCAGTAAGGAACCTCCTGTATGGGGATAGTCTTCTCTGTTTTTGAAGGAGGGTCTGAAAGAAGGTTTGTATGGCTGGTTCTTACTTGGAGGTTTGTAAATGTTCTTGTTGGTATTACTTTTCTGTTGTTGGTTTGACTTTTTAAGTATGGCATCCATTATAGTTTCTTGCTTTCTGGCAAGAACAATAGTTTCAAAGTGGTTGGTTTCATCGTAGCTACATAACCCTTGATTTCATCCTTCAACCCACCAATAAACTTCATCATAACAAAGTCCTCATTTAAGAACATGTGGGCTTCCAACTCTTCGAACTTCTCCAAGTAGGCATTGACAGTGGTTTCATGGCGCAGCATATTAAACTCAGATACTACCCTTTCATAGTCTAGATCCTCAAATCTCTCAAGTATAGACACTGTCAGCTCAATCTAAAAGGGCACTACCTTTTTTCCACTTGTCCCTGATACCATAACTCAACTCTATCTTGCATATGGATAGAGGCTAATGGTACCTTTTGATATTCGAGGATTGGGCATCATCTGGAAGTATCTATTGAACCTTCTCACCCAAATCCTTGCTTCTTCCCCATTAGAAAAAGGGAACTCCATCCTATGGATTGCATTGTAGCCTGATGGTTCAGGTTGAATAGGGTATTCCTTAACCGGGGAGTGAAGAGTAGTGACTCTAGATGAAGAGCCTCTCTCCATTGTTGCAGTAATTCCTTCGCCTAAAATGGATTTGTTCCTGTTGTGATGTTGCAGCTGTTCAGCTATACTTTTGAGTTGTTGTTGAATTAATCCCATGGAATGTTCCATATTCATTACAGCAGCTTGCAAGTTCTCTTGCGCTTCATTAATCTGGTGTACCTTTTGTGCACTAGCTCTTCACTTGCCTGCCTTTTTGCTTTTCCATCTATTAGTATTATTTCAATTTTTTTTTTGGAATTCTTGTAATTCCTTCAGACGAGTCCCATCAGCCATTTCTCTCACAGGTTTAAGGATCAACTGGCTCTGAGGCCAATTGTAACATCCAACACTCAATTTCATAGTAATAAGAACAAGAAGGAGGAGGGAAGGAGAAAACAGAGAGAGAGAGAGAGAGATGAGGGAAATTTGTAATTCTATTCATTCATGATAAGGATGTTTTTTGCCACTACTTCCTTTTACAATGATCTGCAGTGAATTCGACAAAAATGGCAAAAAATTAAAAAAGTACAACTAAGTAGAAATTATAGTTGTCTTCTTCCTCTTTTCCTACTGCCTTGCTCTGCAAATTTCCCTTGACAAAACAGTCTTCATGCAACAACTTTAGCTAGCCAGCTGCACACCCCTCTTTGCATTCCACATGTCCCTCAGTACCAATTGCAGCCCTAAATTGAATTTTCCCTTTTTCTCCCAAAACGACATCATCATCAGCTAAAATTTCCAATTCTTCCCCTTTTTTTAATTGAACCCTTGACCGGCGATTCATATTGAATGTGTCGATCACACGGTCGCCTGCAAAAGTCGCGTTTCTATTAGAAAGTGCGACAGGTGACACATAACAATCATGGTTGATCCCTCCTCTCCATTACTTTGGGCAAGATGATGCATGGGTTTGATTTGGTTGGAGAACACAGGGCTCGTCCGATTTGGGGGAGAATGCTTTTATTTTTTTGTGGTCCAAGTGTTTTCTCCCAAGTCAACTAGTCATGCCTCTCTTTTCCCCCACTTAACTCGCACAGTCAGCCTGACAAGCCACATATGCATCTATGTGGGATGACACGTGGTTAATTGACCATAAAATAGACCAACTAACTTACACGTTGGCAAGTTCCTGCTAAATTGAAAAGTTTAGCTGGAGACAAAAAGTAGAAAATTCTAAATCAAATTATAACTATCAATTTTGTAAGTTACTTGAGTTAATAAAATACGGACATACTTATAGGACAAAGGGAGTGTTTGCAAATCCTTCTACTTTTAGAGAATTAATTTTGTAGGAAAGTTCAAAGTTCTAGCAGAATCAAAAGTGGGTATTAATTGTAAAAAATGTGAAAAGTAGATAAAAGTTAAATGGATAGTGGTTTGAGAAAAATTACTTCTAAAATAAACTTAATTGATTAAGATACTTTTTTTGCTTATTATTTCACTTGTTGGTTGCCAATTATTTTTCTGAAAAAAATAATAAATATTTCGATTAGTATATTTCATATATATGTATTTAAAATACTAAAAGGTATATATTTAATTTAATAATGATCCCACTAAATAATATAATTGTTAATTCATACACAATAATTAAACTTGCATGATTGCAAAAAAATATATTTTATTAATAATTAAAGAATAATATGTGAACGAACTAATACAACTAGATGATATAGCAAATAAAAAATAACTATTTTAACAAACTAAATATGTAAAAGTGTAAATTTAATTATTATTAAATTATTCAAATTATTTAAAAACTCTAATATCAACTTCAAATCTAAAATTTTAAAATTAAATTAAAAACATTAAAGTTGAATTAAGATTATTATAATAAGGATATAATAGTAAAAATAAAGTTTGATTTATTTATAAAAAAATCAAAGCAGCTAGAAGCACCCCCAAGATGCTTCTTGCTTTTGGCCTAAAGGTAATTTTCTTAGCCATTTGAGAAGTAAAAGTCGGCATCACAAACACTTCAAAATTACTTTTTAGTTGCCAAAACTTGAAAAATATTATTTTAAAGCGCTCGCAAACACTACAAAAAATTAATATTAGACATACGTAATGAAATAAAAGAATATTTTTTCCTAAACAAAGCTAATGTAATGCGTTTTGGTGTCAAGAAAGTAAGGCAAGGAATATGAAATGGAACAAAAAACCATCTAAGTAGAGATAAAGAAATGAAGAAATAATTAATATATAAGAAGAATTTACCGTAACATTTATAATATGTGAAGAAAAAATTTTAAATCGTGGTAGATTAATACACTAATTTCAAATCATGGTAGATTAATACTAAAAAAAAAGTTGAGTTTTTTTTCAAATCATACACTAAAAAAAAAAAAATTGAGTTTTTGTTACACTATAAATTGACCACAGCTTAAAAATCGTGGTAGATTAATACTATTAATTGTAGCAACCTCAGGTTGCACACAACGACCTACCCCTAACCAGCGATCTCACCAACGAGACCTCCAACCAGCAACCTATTTGTTTTGTCGCTTTCTTCTTGTTACATTTACAGTTTTTTGTTTGTGAGTAGTTTGTTAGATTGTTATCCACATTGGCAGTTTGTTAGGGATAGTCATTTTCTCTTTTTTGTTTGGTGTATATATACCCAATCAATGGTGTACATTATGATTTGATCTTTATGTGAATATTGATACACTTTTACACCTAATTGTTTACTATGGCCGGACTATTTTGTGTTTACCGAATTATTGGACATTGATTACTATTGAACAAAACCAAAGAAAAAATTTAAATTTTTACCACAACTAATCAATATTCGCCATGATTTTTAGCTATAGTCAAAATATTTATCATGGTTTTAGCCATAGCTAATATTTTTACAACACGTGCAGAAACAACGGGTAATAGTTACTGCAAGCTATTGTTGATTTATATTTGTCCATTTTTGTTTAGATCCAGTAACTTACAAAATTACTTATTTTTAGTCCTCTAGCATATTGTCGGATGATTTTACCTCTATGAATGTATATGGATTAAAACTGTCTTTCAAAAGTTGCATAGGGGTATAAAATTGTCCGAAAATCTGCTAAATGACTAAAAGTAAACAATTTCATAAGTTACTGGACCTAAACAAAAATGGACATAGTTATCGGACTAAAATTAAAATTAGGCATATTTAGCAGATTAAATTAATACTTTTCCCTTTTATTTAATATATAATATGATACGATTGGGCCTGAGTTCATGGCCTGAAGAAGGCCCAAATTACATATATTATGCTATAAATACATAGATAATAAAAAAAATATATTCGACTAGTTGTTAGGCTATATTGTCTTTTAGAGATTCTTTACTTTTTTTGACGGAATTGAAGAAGGTTAGATAATTTCATGATTAATGTTGGAATATTTAATTAAATGATAATTGAATAGTTTATTACTTTGTATGAATTATTGGACGATTATTTTTGTGATAATTGTATGTATTTATTTTTTGTACTTTTTTATAAGGGATAAAATGTGTAATTCACATAATTTTTCTGTAATAAAACAAACACATCAACGTGGCATATCCACATCACAAAATATAAAGTATTTAAAAATAATTAAATTTATATATATACATCTTATATCTATATCATTTTTTCCCATCACCACCAAAAATCATCTTATGTCTTATGTATTCATCTTCATCAAAAATCATATTTATTAATATGTAATAATATAAAATGTGTATCTAATAACATTATTATTAATATAAATATATATATAATATAATAATATCAAATATATATCTAACTTGTAGAAATTATTATAATTTTTTGCTTTTAAAATTTTCGTATTTATTATTTGTTATTCTATAATTTAAATTTATAATAAATACTTATTAAAATTACTAAATTCAAACATAGAATAAAATTTTTTATTTATAAGTATTACAAAATTATAATAAATTAGTTAATCATGATTCATTATTATATTATTATAAGTAATTAAAAAAATTGGCCACTAAAATTCGTCTGTTTGGGGAAAAAAAGTCTGACATGATTAGAAAATTTAATTCAAACACGCAAGTCACCGACGACATTGAAAAAAACAAAGTAAATAAAAAATAAATGACGATAGTTTGAAATATTTTTGCTAATAGGCGTTATCCGACTTGATAAATTGGGCACTCTCTAGTCCCTACCTTCGTCGGTGAGCTTGTGTGATTCTTTGAGATTGATTTTTGATCGGACATTAGGGGAGAGATTGGCGGGGGCACTACGCAGCAGGTCCGACCACTGTATATAAGGGATGGGCATGTCTATAGGTAAAATTCTATTTGTTTTTTAGGCTCAGATAGACTTTGTTTTTTAGTGTTAATCACTGATACTGCTCATAGATTATAATTTTTTGACTGTAAAGGGATTAGGTACCCCTTGTTTACTATTTTTCAATTGTACACACTATAATTTTTTTTTGAAGTAATAAACAGGTAGAGGTCCGTCACCCCCCACCTATGCACAAAGAGGCTTTTTAAAAAAAAAAATTTAAGTCAAGTGGCATAAGATGTTCCTCCTAAGGACCCGGAAGAAGGAATGAGAAAAAGGCATAGAACAATTTTCAATAGAAAAATTCATCTTCCTCCTCTAAATTTCTGGATCTCGAATAGAAAAAATGTCAATCTTAATTTTTATGACGTATCATAATATCACGTGTACAAAAAATATTTTTTTTGTTTTATTTAAAAAAATATTTTATACATACAATGTGTATATATATTAAATAAAGTAAAAGAGATAATACAATTTGAAATAAAAATTTAATCCGACATAAGCTAGATTGCTCCAATTCTAATATTGGAACTATTGCGATATCGTGATGCAAATACGTGTCATTTTTTACTTTTTTTTGTATCATAATTTTATCTCTGCTTTTATCTCTGCTTTTAAATTACAAAGAAGATGAGAAAAAAACTAATTAACCACTATTAAAAAATCAGCTAACTACTTTCTAATTGCTGCTACCTAAAAAAAGCGTTAAACTATTACAAGAAGTGCTAAAAGGTGAACAACGCTACTCCGGAGCTGAAACAGAGTGATCTTCAGCAAGAATTTCTTCATCCCGCCCTCAAGTTGGCGCATGAGAGAGCAGGCCCAACTTGGAGAATAGACGAGTGAAGGGAACAGGGGGCAAAGACTTAGTGAAGAGGTCCGCTAGTTGATCCGAGCTGGGAATGTGTTGAGGGCGAATAAAACCGCGCTTGAAGTGATCGCGTACGAGATGACAGTCAATGTCGAGATGTTTCGTGCGCTCATGAAAAACAGGATTTTCAGTGATGTGTATTGCCGCCTTGTTGTCACAATGGAACGGAATTGGATCTGCAACAGGGATGGAGAAGTTGCGAAGCAGGTAGCTAATTCACAAACGGTTGATCCCATGCTGCGATATTCGGCTTCGGCGGATGAACGTGATACAGTGGTCTGTTTCTTTGTTTTCCAGGGGACCAAGGAACCACCAAGAAAAATGCAGTAATCGGTGATAGAGCGACGGGAACCAATGCAAGAAGCCCAATCCGAGTCTGAGAAGGCAGAGAGAGACAGTGTGTTTCCAGAGGGGAAGAACAAACCCAAAGTGGAAGTTCCTTTGAGATAACGGACGAGGTGAAGAGTAGCAGCCATATGAGGTTCACGAGGATGTTGAAGAAATTGACTCAACTGTTGCACCGCAAAAGAAATGTCAGGACAAGAAAAACCCAAATAAAGGAGACGACCAACCAATCTTCTGTAGCGATTAGGAGCAGCAATTAAAGCACCAGAGGAGGCATCAAATTTGATTCCAGGAGGAAGAGGTGTGGCGGCAGGAGTGGCCTCAGTCAGTAGACAAACACGAACAATATCCAAGAGATACTTCCGTTGGGAAACGTAAGTGCCATGAGAAGAGCGCGCCAGCTCTAAGCCAAGAAAATACTTGGCGTGTCCCAAATCTTATCGTGAAAAGTTTATCAAGGTAAAGTTTAACATCAGTCATGGCTTCTAAAAGAGTTACCTGTGAGAAGAACATCATCGACGTAGACAAGTAGTGCGACAAAAACTGCATCAGTGCGGAGGATGAACAAGCAATGATCATGAGAGGATTGAATAAAACCATAACGATGTAGTTGAGTGGAGAATCAATATTCCATTGGCGGGAGGCCTGTTTCAATCCGTATAGCGAGCGCTGCAATTTGCACACAAGGCTATCGTGAGCTTTAGAATAACCAGCAGGAGGCACCATATAAACCTCCTCGTCAAGATGTCCGTGGAGGAATGCGTTATTGACGTCGAGCTGCAAAAGAGGCCAGGAAAAAGCAGAGGCTACGGCAATGAAAATGCGCACTGTGACAGTCTTGGCTACCGGAGAAAAACTGTCGAAATAATCGACCCCTTTGATTTGGTTGTATCCTTTTGCAACGAGTCGCGCCTTGTATCAACGGATCCGTCAGGCTTCAACTTAACTTTGTAAACCCATCGACAACTGATGGCCTTTTTCCCTTGCGGCAGAGGAGTAAGATCCCACGTGTGGTTTTTGTCCAAAGCATCAAGTTCCTCTTTCATGGCTAGTCTCCAGCATTCATGTTTATTCGCCTCCAAAAATGACTGTGGCTCCTGTACAGCATCAACCTGCGACAAAAGCGACATGTGTGCAGGGCTAAAAACAAGGGAGTTACATAAATGCGGAGTAGAAGAGGAGTGATTGCAGACGTAGTCCTGAAACCAACTAGGAGGTGTGATAGTTCGCTGAGACCTTCGCAGTGTAGAAGATGAAGGAATGCAAGGGGAGTCTACGGAGAGCGGTTGAGTAGGAGGAGCATTGGCAGAAATTGGAAGTGATGAATCAGGTGCAGGGACAGGAAGATAGGATGGGCATTCTAGGGAGTCAGCAGAGAAGGGAAAGTAGTCTTCACAAAATTCAACATCACGGGAGACTGACACTGTTTTAGTGTCGAGGTGATACACTTTATATCCTTTATGTAGTTGGCTGTAGCCAAGAAACAAACATTTTGATGCTCGTGGAGCTAATTTGTCTTTGTGTGGAGAGGTGTCGGTCACAAAGCACAAACAACCGAAGGTCTTAATATGAGTGAGTATAGGAGGTTTACCGTGGAGGATTCCGTAAGGAGATTTCCATTCTATGAAGGAAGAGGGAAGACGATTGATAAGGTAGGCTGCAGTGAGGATGCATTCTCCCCAGAATTTCTTTAGAAGAGAGGCTTGGTGTAGGAGCGATCGAGCGACATTGAGTAGGTGTCTATGTTTGCGCTCGGCTACACCGTTTTGCTGAGGTGTATACGTGCAAGAACGCTGATGAAGTATGCCTAAAGAAGAAAAATGAGCTTGACAATCAGCGTTAACGAATTCGGATCCATTATCAGACCTAACAGTTTTAACAGAAACATTGAATTGGTTCGAAATAGAGGCAAAAAAGGAAGCAAGTGTAGATGTGACCTGTGTTTTGTTTTGTAAGAGAAAAATCCACACGGCACGACTGTAATCATCCACGATAGTTAAAAAATAATGGCAATTTGTAAGTGAAGCAATTTTATAGGGTCCCCAAACATCCATGTGAACAATGTCAAAAATGCTATTGTTTTGAATTTCATGTGTAGTGAATGGTTTTCTAGATTGTTTAGCAATGTGGCATGTATCACAAATTCCCCAAAATCGTGGATTCTTTATTGATTTTACATGTTGAAGTACAGGAAAGGAGGGGTGCCCAAGACGTTTATGCCACAACCAAGAAATGTTGGAATTAGATGACATGTTATAGAAAGAAGAGGAAACAAGACTTTGTTCTATGGCAGCAGGGCTAAAGGAATACTTGTTGATGATGTATAAGCCTCTTAGTACATTACCTACGGCAAGGATCTCGTTAGTCTTCAGGTCCTGTAACCAACACTTAGAGGATGAGAAATGTACAAAAATGTAGTTCGAATTACAGAGTTTATGGAGAAAGAGCAAGTTGTATTTAAAGGTTGGAATGTATAGGACATTAGTAATGGTGAGATTGTTATGCAAGGGAATGTCTCCAGCGATAGTAACAGGCTGTGTAGAACCATCTGGTAAATGCACAAGAGAGGTAGGAACAATGGAGTGTTTTCGTTTTAAAAGGGAGGAATCTGCACACATGTGGTTAGTGTTGCCGGTATCAACTATCCAAGAACCAAAATCATCAGCATGTGTATCAATAAGAATGCTATTACCTGCAAAATCATCTCCCCGTGCGAAGTTAACTTGTAAGGGGTCTGAAGCTGCTTCATTTGGAATCTGCCCTTTCATTATTTCCAGCAACTCTGAAACTTGTCTCAAAGCTTCACCCAAGTTCCTTGTATTCTCTCCAGTCTTCTTATCTTCAACAACAACCACATTAAAGCTTCTTGGTGTTGCTTTTTTCCTTTGCTTTTGCTCCTTAAGGGTCTTGTACCAATCCGGAAATCCATGAAGCTTAAAACATATATCCTTCATGTGTCCTTGTCTACCACAGTGAAACCTGAAGTTTCCTGTCAATGTAGCCTCTGCCTTTATGCCCAAATTTCTCCAAAATAGATATATTCCCTCTAAGGCATGTGTTCCCTCTTTGGTTGTTCCACCTTGAGTATAATGCCACTCCATCCGAATTACCGTTGGTCTGAGTATTGACCAATCTATGTCTCTCAACCCTTAGCACCATAGAGTAGGCCTTGTTCACACTCGGAAAAGGGTCCATAACGAGAATCTGATTGCGAATGTTATCATAGCTATCATCTAATCCCATTAAGAATTGTACTAGCTTTGTCAAGTTATCTTCCTCTGCTGCAATTCTGGTAAAACTACAAGTACATAATCCACAAGTGTAGGTTTTTGTAGGCATTAGACACTCTAGCTCGTCCCAAAGTGTAGATAAACTGTTAAAGTAATCAACCACACTCATTGTCCCCTGTGCAATGGAAGCAATGGCTTGCTGCAACTGATAAACCATAGGTCCATTGTTTTCGCCGTATCTTTCTTTGAGATCCAACCACAATTGTCTCGAAGTTTTTACGTACAAAAAAGCCTTCGAAATCTTCTTGGAGATGGCATTGAGGATCCAGGATGTTACCATTGAGTCTACCCTGATCCACGCGTCGTAATTGTCTGCAGAAACGTCTGGTGCGCTGCAACTACCATCAATGAAGCTTAACTTCATTCTCACACGTAATGCAATCACTATTGACCTATTCCAGGCCAAAAAAATCCATTCCATCAAAAGGAGCATTCACCAAAACGGTTCCAGGGTGATCTCCTCCATGGAGTTGCAGGAGCTCCTGCTCCCTCCGTCCTGCTGGGTTTGTGTTGAATTGGCCCGTCGCCATTGCTTGATTTTGTGAAATCTGGAGTAAGAGACTTAGAAATTATACAGAGACCTTCATGTGAAGGCTCTGATACCATGTTGCAAGATCAATATAGAAGCACAAATTTGAAGAGTGAAAGCCATAGTTGCAGAGAATAAAACTGATTTCTGATTATGAACTCACAAGCAACTGTACAGCTTTTATCTCTGCTTTTAAATTACAGAGAAGATGAGAAAAAAACTAATTAACCACTATTAACAAATCTGCTAACTACTTTCTAACTGCTGCTACCTAACAAAAGCGTTAAGCTATTACAAGAAGTGCTAAAAGGTGAACAACACTACTCCGGAGCTGAAACAGAGTGATCTTCAGCAAGAATTTCTTCAAATTTTGGTAGGAAATATGATCTAATGTCAATGAAAATTATAAGATAACAAATTTTTCTTCTTGACTAAGTCAAAATCGTGTGGTTCTAACCAGTAAAGAGAGATTAAAAATGAAGAATGACGATTTGTTTTTTCAAATAAGTTAATGTAAACTTTGATTGTTATTTTTGTTAATATATAATATAAGTTTAGATATATGGCTTAGTAAGTTAATAGACTCAAGTCGAAGCCAAGCCCTATTGGCCGCTAGGGCTCGACGGGATTTAGCTACGCCCCTGATTGGTAAATTAACACACGAATTACAGTGCAGTTTTAGTTTCATGAAATGCTTTTAACGACAATTCGAACCCACATCATTGATATGGGGGAATTTATTTAAAAAATACAGGAAAAATAAAATTAGAAAAGTAACGTGTTTTGGAAAGATTTAGAAAAGTAAGTGGCACCGCGGTGGTGCCCACAATTTTTATTTAAAAAAAAATTCTCTATGTCACCGCGGTGGTTAACCGCGGTGACATTGTTTTTTTTAAAAAAAAAATTAATGTGTCACCGCGGTGACAATTTTTTTTTAAAAAAAAATTATTTTATTCCACGACGAATTGTTGCCAACTTCTCGTTAAAATTTTGGCACCATCATGGCGAGTTGTCAACCATCAAATATACCGTTCGACTCCCATTGATGAGACGAACATTCCCCATAAATAATTTCAAGTTTTATCAATCGTAAATAATGAATTTTTAGCACGAACCGCAACTTTCGGCCGTCGATTCGCCACCACCGGAGCGACCCACGATCGCGGACCACCTCCACTGGACTCACCTCGACATAACGGTTATAACTAGACCAACCTAGTTCAATTTTACTAAATATTTGTTGAGATATGAAAATTTGAAGATTTTTCCGCCGAAAATTCGCGCTGAAGCTATTTGCTGCCATTTCTCCACCGTCAGGACGAATCACAGATTAAGACCATAGCTGTTTGAATCCTGTCGTCAAGACGATTCCAACAAGACCAATCTTGCTCAATTTCATCAAGTATAAATAGTATTATTAATTAATTAATTATTATAAATAGTATTATTAATTAATTATTAATAGTATTATTAATTAATTAAATAAAATTTAATAAAATTATAACTATTTTAAAACATATGCATTTTAATTGAACAAATAAATACTTGATGAAATTGAGCAAGACTGGTCTTTTTGGAATCGTCTGGACGACAGGATTCGAATGACTATGGTCTCAATCCGTGATTCGTCCTGACGGTGGAGAAATAGCAGCAAACAATTTTAGCGCGAATTTTCAGTGGAAAAATTTTCAAATTTTCATATCTCAACAAATATTTAATAAAATTGAACTAGGTTGGTCTCATTAGAACCGTTAGGTCGAGGCGAGTCCAGTGGTGGTGGTCCGTGATCGTGGGTCACTCCGGTAGCGACGAATCGACGGCCAAAAGGTGCGGTGGTCGTGCTAAAAATTCATTATTTACGATTGATAAAACTTAAAATTGTTTGTGGGGAAATGTTCGTCTCATCAAGGGGAGTTGAACGGTATATTTGATGGTTAATAACTCGCCATGATGGTGCCGAAATTTTAACGAGAAGTTGGCAGTAATTCGTCCTGAAATAAAATAATTTTTTTTAAAAAAAAATTGTCACCGCGGTGACACATTAAATTATTTTTTTTTCACCACGGTGACATAGAGAATTTTTTTTTTTAAATAAAAATTGTGGCACTGCGGTGCCACTTACTTTTCTAAATTTTTTCAAAGCACGTTACTTTTCTAATTTTTTTTTCTGTATTTTTCAAATAAATTCCCCCATTGATATAACAATGTTTGACATTAATCATTGGATCATCACCTATAATGCATGGACACGGATATGGACAAGGCGATACGAAAATATAGAAAAATTAAGACACGATAAGGCACTTAAACGACTACATAAGATATATATTTTTATTATATACATATATATTTATTTAATTTTTTATAAAATTAAAATATGCAATATGAATAATACCAAGACAAAATATAAAATAAGCATGTCTTACATCTATATTTTTAACCAAAAATGGCTTCAGAAATATACATAATCAGTTTATCCTAAAAGTACGAAATGAAAAATTTTAATATTCAAATTAATTAAATCATCATGACCATCTCCCAAATTTTTAATAATTTCTTCTCAAAACTTTTAATTTGAGATGAGTGAGTTAATTTTTTTTATTTTTTATTATGCTCAAAATTCTTTTTTAAAAGAAAAATAGCCCAAACTTTTTGAAATTATAAAAAAAATTCAAAACGTGTTGGACACGCCAACGCACGTGTCCGAGCCGTGCCCTTTTTCATTTTTTATATTTTTTAAACTTTCTAACACGCCATCTGCATGTCCAATATGTGTTCAACGCTGAGTTGTGTCGTGTCCGATATTATATTGGTAATTTTTTTGAAAATATCTTTGTATTATTGGTCATCACGATCTGTGATAGCCCACAATTATCTATAGTAAAACGGGTCATTGGGCTAAATTCGACCCTTTCAGCTAAAATTCCTTTGAAGTCATGGGCCGGGTCGAGTCCGAAGAAGCTACAAAGGCCCAGATACAAGTCATGACATGTGAAGCGCACGTGGAGGTCTTGAAAATTAAAGCAGAAGACAAAGACATTAATCACTGATTAATGACCTTTGCTCATAAGCATGATCTTGTCTGTTGGATTCTAATTTATACCATTAATTGCAGCAACCGGGTCAGCCCAGATTTGCTGCTCCTGGATCTGGATCTGGATCTGGTTCCTGTCCTGGGTACTCTTGAAAACTTGCTCACCCTTTAAGTTAGCTTTTGCACATGCAATTAAGTCAATGTCCGTACACCAAAAACTTGATATCATCATAGTAATTTTTATTTGGGATAATTATCCGCCCTTCCCCTGAGGTTTGGGGTAATTACACGTAAATATTTTGTAGTTTGGGAAATTATTTCTAGTATTCTTGAGGTTTGCTTCTGTTTAATAAATAAGTCCACCCGTTAGTCAAAGTTAACTGAATTTGCTGATTTTAATGAAAAAATTGAAATGAAAATTGATATTTATCATCTATTGACTTATTACTAACTTATTGCAAGTCAAAATATACTTTTATTGGACTAAGCTATCCTTATAACGGTGAATATATACCTCATCACATGCATTAACGCTTGAAGACGTATGAGGGGTAATTTGGTAATAAAAAAGCTTATTTAACCTACAATAACTTATTAATAAATCAATCGAATGTAAATATAGATGTTTTTGTTAATATCAGCAATTCGGTAAATATAGATTAACGGAGGGACTTATTTGTTAGATGGAAGCAAACCTCAGGTGTGTTAAATACAATTTCTCAAACCAAAGAAAGTTTACGTGTAATTACACCAAATTTCAGAAGAGAAGAATACAATTATTCTTTTTTATTTTTATCCCCAATCTTAATTATAAATACCATTGTTACATGAATTACGACAGATCGATCCTTACCATAATACTATTTTTCGGAATGATCGATAACTTCACCCTTTAACTTGAAATTTCTATCAATGAATTCTTGAGATTTTGACTATTAGTGACAAAATATTAAGCGATAATGTTAAAATTATAGATAAAAGTATATTTTAATTGATAATAATTTGAATTTAATTATAATACAATTATTAATGACAATAGTTGTAATTAAATTGTGAATTAACAATATAATATACTGACAGATATATTTACTATCACCATATTGTCTATGTACATATGTCATCAATTGCTCGTAATGATAATTTTATGTATATTTTTATCATTAATTATTTCCAATAACACTATTTATTTAAATATCTTCACTAGTAAAATTACAAAAGCTATTATTATTATTAAATAAAAATTATTGTCATCATAATTAATACACAAGAATCTTAAAAAGAAAATAAGAAATGAAGAAAAAACATATGAAAAATCTTTTTTTATTTATTTATGAACCCCATTTCTCAGATTATAGAAATAATAATTGAATTGTGGGATCTGTGTTAGGTACTACATAATTATTCTCTACGTCAACCCTAAAAAACAATGTGAAATATTTAAGTCCAGATCAAAGCTACATAAAAATATAAAATTAAACAAAATATGTTGATAAATAGAAAGTTAAAAAAAAAAATATCTGAATACCGATCGAAACGATGAAATTTTGCAGCGAATAACGACCTTTCTGTATGATAATGGCACTGAAGTGCTAGATTTTCTTTGAAAAGAAGACGGCCGCGTGTTTAGATAAATCCCCCTGTAGTTCTTATCGGATAAAGGATTATGATCGTTTGAAATTCTACCGTCAACCCATACACTTCAAGCGCTATATTTTGGAGTTATGTTACCTCAAACACTCCTATGCAACTTTTGAAAGGCAATTTTAGTCCATATGCACTCATAGGGGTAAAATTGTTCGAAAATCTATCAGAGGACTAAAAGTAAGCAATTTCGTAAGTTACTGGATCTAAACAAAAATAGACATAATTATCGGACTAAAATTAAAATTAGACATACTTAACAAACTAAAATAATATTTTTCCCAGGGATCTACGGTTGCTTCTTCTTCTTCCCATTAGAAACTTGATTATTCTTATGGCTTGTCGGAACAACAACTCCAATCGAGTTAGATATTATGACAAATTTCTTATTACCCTTCATTAAATCCGAAATTGAAGTCTGGACTGTGTCAACTTGTGGTAACCAAGTGTTTGCAGGAACCTCAAGTGCATTATGTTATTATATTTTAACGGTAAAAGATCAAAAAGATCAATTGTATAACTATTTTATCTACACTCTGTTAATTTTAATGAAAAATGAAATTATTTCATATGTTGGATTTACATTAAATATGTAATGGTAAAATATTAAATATTAAATACTATACTCCCTAAATATTTAAACTTTTAGATAATACAACATTTGACTTCCAAGCATATGATGTGTTGTAATAAGTAATTTTCACATTAATTAGAACAGATCTCCATACTGAGCAGCACAAGTGAGGAGGAGAAGAGCAGTGAAACTCACCGACACAAATTAATGAAAGAAAGACTTGTCTTTTATTTTTTTGTTTTTCTCTGTTTTAAAAAATTCCCATCTGTGTAAGAGAATGACAGCATCCCCATGTGACCACCTCGCTTTGCCCCACTCCACACCATATACATACACCCCAACTCCCTCCCACTTCCTTCATCGCTTCCCCGTTTCCTCTTTCTCCCACATAATCAGTTGAAGGGCTCTGGAATTTCTTCATAACATTTCAAGAAACCAAGCGAGAATGGCCAGAAATCTGCTGGTGTTGTTCGCTGTCTGCGTTCTTCCCGCCATCGTCAGCGCCCATTTTGTGCGCGACCCGTTTCATGTGACGGGCTCTGTCTACTGCGACACCTGCCGATGCGGCTACGAGACCGACGCCACCACGTATATTGCCGGTAACTGCTCTCTCTCTCTCTCTCCCACACACACACACACACACGCACCAACACACATTTACACTCGGTGGATCTAGTTAATGTAGTGTGGATTTATGTGGGGTATGAGTTGAAGAACTTGAATTGTTAGTTTGTTCAGTGTTTGAATGAAGTGGGCTGCTGATTTTTAGTGTCGAGAGTGATTGGAAATAAGCTGAATTGTTCTGCAAATTCTTGTTGTTGAGTTGAATAGTAGAGTGGGAACTTGAGGTTTTTGAAGAGTGATAGTTCTTTTATAGTTTTCTGTGACCTTTTTAATTGAAAAGAAGGGCTATATTGCCAGGCTGAGCATTAACGTAGATCTCACAAAAGGTGTTGGTGGATTAGGATAGTGGGATTTTGGTCTTGGAAGCCAAAATTCCGCATTGGTGTGTAACAACTCACCTATCAAATCGACAGTTCCTAAATTATTTATAAGTTGCTTTTGGAACTTATATAGTTGGTGTGAAGTAAAATAACATCACACATTGACCACATAATGGTGGCTTCTCAAGAAGTAATTGCTATCCATTCTTGAGCATATTCAAAAAAGAACCTTTGCTTCCCATTAACAGAAGAACTTGATTTCACGATTAAAGGATGAAGAAGCCGATTCAGGCTTTCGGGATTGCCTTGCTATTGTCTTATTTTGGAACGTGTTTGCTACGTTGTAATTTCTAAGTCGGAGTGAATAGAACGGTGCGAGCATTCTTTCTTGGCAGGTGCTACTGTTAGAATCGAGTGCAGAAACAAGGACAATGGTCAACTTACCTACACAAAAGAGGCCGTGACTGACTCGACCGGGCACTACAGCGTCCTGGTGGAGACCGACCGTGGTGACGACTTCTGTGATGCTGTACTCGTGAAGAGTGCCGACCCCGAATGCAGCACGCCGAACGAGGGCCGTGACCGTGCCCGTGTCATCCTCACCCGCAACAACGGCATGATCAGCAACAAACGGTTTGCCAATGCCATGGGATTCCTCAAGAACACGCCCTTGGCCAACTGCCCCATGATCCTCCAGAAGTACCAGGAACCCGAGGAATGAAGCGCAAACTATTAATTAGTCCTTTTTTGGATCGTCATAGGATCTCCTATCTTATATTGGTGTGTTAGCGCATCACAGTCTTCTTTCTTACATTTTTCTGGATGGTTACGTTGTGTAACACGTTCTTTATGTATGTGGTCACTTGATCGTGGCTTCCCGAATCAGATTGTTACGACAAATCCTCGCTGTTGTTCCTAATAGTAACTTTAGCATGTTTGAAATGTTGCCCGTATTTCATCTGTGCATTGTTTCTGCGCTCGATAGGTTTACTTTGGCCAATGACTCGCAAATTTACAGCTACTCCAGCCTCTAACTCGCTCCATTGTGTTGGGATTTTATCATATAAATGTTGGATTAGAAGTTGCTCTTGCTGTTTCATCGTTGTGCCTTCTTACAGATGTTGCTCTATATACGATGTTATTCTTTAATCCCACAAAGCAAGCCTTGTAATTATGCTAGCCGGACCGCTTCATCCGAGTTGAGATTAATTGTCATAACTGGCTGAGGTTAATTGTCCGAGTTCAAATTTACTAAGCTGGTGTTGGGTTGCCCAAACCAAATTCTTTTGGGACTGCGATTGGATTGGATAATGCAAAGTTCTCAAATTGAAGAAGAAAAACAGTACCCCCATTCTCAAATCAATATGGAGAAAAACTAGTATTCATTCATCATCAATAGAAGAATACAATGAGAAGTTAGTATATAAATACAACAAGAGGGAATCTAGCTAACAAACTAATAACTAATCAAATTTAAGAATAACCGAAAAATCGTAACAAACAGCATATAAGTACAGAAAAAGATAAAAGAACAAAACTGTACAGAAAAGACAAAAAGAACGAAATGGAGGTTGTTGGTGACCCACAGGACGGAGGACAGCGACGCGACCTTGAAACAAGCGACCTGGATGTAACCCGCGATCTCGCGACCTGGATGTAACCTGCAATCTTGTTAGGAAATGGATCGGGTTAAGATGGATAACAGGTGGAATATGAAGGCGATAAAAGACACACGAATTTGTTAACCCAGTTTGGATATAAATCCTACGTCTAGGGGCGATACCAAGCCAGGAAAAAACACTCAAAGAGGAGGAAAATTGAGGAGTACAACACACACACACTTGTATGCAAGTCTTCACCACACGTGAAAGACAACACTCACCCTCGTCTCAACTCTTTCTTTTCTCTCTACTCTATTCTACTTTGCTCTATAAAACAATGCTAATAAGAGTAGTATATATAGCCATGACTTATCCTTTTTCCAACTCAACTTGGGATTTCTAAGTTGAATGAGGTTATCCTTCTCCAACTCAACTTTGAATCGGGTTATCCTTCTCCAACTCAACTTGGGAATTCTAAGTTGAATCAGGTTATCCTTTTCTTCTTCAAATCAATCTTCACAACTTAACAATCTCCCACTTGAAGATTGATTAGCTTTTCTCCACTTCTTTCTTGGTACCGCCGGGTTTGTCCACTCTAGTCATCAAGGCCAGTCGAAGCCGTACACCGCTTCAACTTCTCCATCGCAACCGCCTTGGTCAGCATGTCCGCAGGATTCTTTTCTCCTTGGATCTTCTCCAGCTGCAGTGCCTTCTTCTCCAGAAGTTGTCGGATGAAATGGTACTTGATCTCGATGTGCTTTGTCCGCGAATGGAACGCGGGATTCTTTCCCAGATGGATTGCACTCTGGCTATCGCTATGAAGAATCACATCTGCCTGAGGTTTCCCTAATTCACCCAAGAAGTGTTGCAGCCAAATGAGCTCCTTAGCTGCCTCAGTAACTGCCACGTACTCAGCTTCCGTCGTGGACAGTGTGACAACCTTCTGCAACTTTGAGACCCAGGATACGGCTGTACCGCCATATGTGAACACGTACCCTGTAGTGCTCCTCCTTTTGTCATAGTCACTCCCTGCAAAATCAGCGTCAACAAACCCAAACAAGGTAAGCTTGCCCTTACCAAACACCAATGCTCGGTCCTTAGGGCTTAGGTACCTAAGAATCCATTTCACAGCTTCCCAGTGCATCACTCCTGGATTGCTCATAAAACGGCTAACTACTCCCACTGCATGTGCTATATCCGGTCGAGTACAGATCATAGCATACATCAGGCTCCCAATTGCTGAGGCATACGGTGTGATTCTCATCTTTGCACGTTCGGAGTCAGTCTGGAGCGAATCACTGTTGGATAGTTTGAACTGATTTTCCAATGGCGTTCCAACCGGTTTTGCATTTTCCATCTTGAATCTGCATAATACCTTCTCAATATAATCAGATTGAGATAACCATAATTTACCAATACCTTTGTCCCTTGTGATTTTCATGCCCAATATCTGCCTTGCTTCGCCAAGATCTTTCATGTCAAACTTCCTCGATAACTGATCCTTGAGCCTATTGATCTCCTTGACATTTGATCCTGCTATCAACATGTCATCAACATACAGGAGTAGAATGATAAAAAACTCATCGAACCTCTTCACGTAGCAGCAATGATCAGCATTGTATCTAGAGAAACCTATCTCTAGCATGAAGTTGTCAAACTTCCTGTACCACTGCCGCGGAGCCTGTTTCAATCCATACAGGCTTTTCTTCAGGCGACACACCTGCTGATCATCTCCATTATACCCCTCTGGTTGTACCATGTATATCTCCTCCTCAAGATCCCCGTGTAGGAAGGCTGTCTTTACATCCATCTGTTGTAACTCCAAGTTCTCTGCCGCTACCATGCTCAACACAAGACGAATAGTAGTTAACTTGACAACAGGTGTAAAAACATCAGTAAAGTCAATACCGTATCTTTGTTGGAATCCCTTTACTACGAGTCTTGCCTTGTACCGCTTCTTCCCGTCTGATTCTTCCTTAACCCGATAGACCATCTATTCTGTAGGGCCTTCTTTCCTTTTGGGAGCTGACACAATTTCCATGTGTTGTTTTTCTTCAACGAGTTCATCTCGTCGTTCATCGCAAGCTCCCACTTGCTCTTGTGGACATCATTGACTGCCTCTGCGTAACATTCGGGTTCTCCACAATCAGACAAAAGCAAGTAATAAAGAGAGGGGGAGTACCTATCTGGGGCCCTTCTCAGCCTCGGTTCTCGACCTAGTGCCAAGGGTGTGCTGCTTTCAGTAATCGGTTCCTCCGATACTGGTTCTGGCTCTATCTCCGTTTGTTCGGTTTCGTCCGTCTGAACTCCCACTGAATCCGTATCTGCTGGTCTCATGATCCCGGAATTTGAAATGTCGAGATCAACAAATTCCCTTTCCTTCTTGTCATCGTCCGGGCTTACCTTCCTGTCGTTGTACATTACATCCTCATTGAATATAACATTCCTCCTACGAATTATTTTCCGGTTTTGATCATCCCAGAATCTATACCCAAATTCGTCAGTCCCATACCCAATGAATGTACATTTAATCGACTTAGCATCCAGCTTAGTCCGATCATCGTTCAAAATATAGGCTGAACAACCAAACGTACGTAAGAAAGAAAGATCCACTTTCTTACCACTCCATACCTCTTCCGGTATCATGTTGTTCAACGGGATAGAAGGCCCTCGATTGATCAAGAAAGCAGCCGTGTTGACTGCATCTGCCCAAAACATCTTTGGTAGTCCGCTCTTCAATCGCATGCATCTCGCACGCTCATTCAGTGTTCTGTTCATCCTCTCAGCAACGCCATTTTGCTGAGGTGTCCCCGGGATTGTTTTCTGCATTCGGATTCCATGGTCGGCGCAGTAATTCTTGATACCTTCACTGTTGTACTCGCCACCATTATCCGATCTGAGACATTTCACTTGTAGACCTGTCTCATTTTCCACTAGTGCCCTCCATCTCCTGAATGTATCAAAGGCATCAGATTTTCTTTTTAAGAAATACACCCATACCTTTCTAGTGGAGTCATCGACGAATGTCATGTAGTACGTTGATCCTCCAAGAGATGACACTGGTGCTGGCCCCCACAAATCGGTGTGAACAAGCTCCAATTTTTCTTTCCTCGGAGTTCTTCCTGTGGTCAAGAAGCTCACCCGCTTCTACTTCCCGAACACGCAGTGTTCGCAATGACCCACCTTCACCGATTTTAACTCAGGCAATCGTCCTTTCGACTTCAGCACGTTCATTCCTTTCTCGCTCATGTGGCCCAAGCGATTGTGCCACAGGTTAGCCTGCGATACAGTTCCTGCAAAGGGGATGTTTGAACTGGATCCTCCCGCCATGTAGAGCGTTCCCGACTTTAGTCCTCGAGAAGTCATTGCTGCTCCCCGACTGATCTTCCACTTCGCGTCTCCAAACGTCGTGTGGAATCCATCACTATCCAGCTGTCCGACTGAGATCAAGTTCCTTTTCAGTCCTGGTATGTGTCTCACATCATGTAGGGTCCAGCATGACCCATTCGTTGATTTGATCCGCACATCTCCCTTTCCTACAATCTTGAGGGGTTTGTTATCTGCAAGATAAACTAAGCCAAAATCACCTGAGGTGTATGGCTCCATGATGTCTTTGTTGCTGCATGAGTGGAATGAGGCCCCTGAATCCACAACCCAATCATCGGAAGAACTGCTCACACTCAACAAGAGTGCATCCGTGATCTCCTCCGTCGCGGCATTCGCTGTTCGGCCCTCCTTTTCCTTCTTTGGCGCTCGACATTCGCTTTTCATGTGTCCGGGCTTCTCGCAGTTCCAGCACACCATCTCCTTCTTGCCCTTGTTCTTCCCCCTGGACCTTGACCTTCCACGGTATTTACCCTGTGTGTCAGGTCTCCCTCTGGACTCTGTATGTAGTGCAGAGCCAGATGATCCACCCGTTTGCTTTCTACGGGTTTCCTCGTTCAACATCATGTCCCTGATGTTGTCGAACTTCATCTTCTCCTTCCCAGACGAAGTGCTTACCAAAGTAACAACCACATCCCAACTGTCAGGTAAAGATGAGAGCAAAATTAACCTTTTACCTCATCGTCAAACACGATATCCACAGATGCCAGCTGTTTCGTGAGTTGGTTGAAGTCATACTTCCTCTCCTCCATCTGCAACCTGAATAGTTTCTTCATCAGCATGACCTTGTTCATTGCTGAGGGTTTCTCGTACATATCGGCAAGAGTCTGTAGGACTTCCTTCGTGCTCTTTGCTCCCTTCACATGATAGGCGACATTTCGAGAGAGCGACAGGATTATTGCTCTCATCGCCTTTCGATCGAGCACCTTCCATTCTTCATCACTCGTCTTCTCGGACTTCTCTGCAAGTGGTTCGTATAGGTCCTTCCCGTACAGGTAAGCCTCCATCTGCATACGCCAAAACCCAAAGTCGGAACCATTGAACCGTTCGACTGGAAACTTTCCCTCCATCTTAACTCCTTGAACCAGGCTCTTGATACCAGTTGTTAGAAAATGGATCGGGTTAAGATGGATAACAGGTGGAATATGAAGGCGATAAAAGACACACGAATTTGTTAACCCAATTTGGATATAAATCCTACGTCTGGGGGCGATACCAAGCCAGGAGAAAACACTCAAAGAGGAGGAAAATTGAGGAGTACAACACACACACACTTGTATGCAAGTCTTCACCACACGTGAAAGACAACACTCACCCTCGTCTCAACTCTTTCTTTTCTCTCTACTCTATTCTACTCTACTCTACAAAACAATGCTAATAAGAGTAGTATATATATAGCCATGACTTATCCTTTTTCCAACTCAACTTGGGATTTCTAAGTTGAATCGGGTTATCATTCTCCAACTCAACTTTGAATCGGGTTATCCTTCTCCAACTCAACTTTGAATCGGGTTATCCTTCTCCAACTTAACTTGGGATTTCTAAGTTGAATCAGGTTATCTTTTTCTTCTTCAAATCAATCTTCACAACTTAACAAATCTCGCGGACTTACTTTGTTCACAAACCCCCCTCAAGATGGAGCCGAGGAAGAGAGGCCCAGCTTGGTAAGGAAGGGAGCAAAGTCTGCAGCAGTGAGGGATTTAGTTAAGAGATCGGTGACCTGAGCAGAACCAGGGAGGTGAGAGGGAGCAATAAAGCCAAGTTTGTATTAATCGCGAACGAGGTGGCAGTCGATCTCCAGATGCTTGGTACGCTCGTAGAACACAGGGTTGCCAATGATGTGAAGAGCAACCTTGTTGTCACACCAAAATGGGATCGGGAGCAAAACAGGAACATGGAGGTCGCGGAGCAAGAGGAGATCCAACGGAGCTCGTTAACTGCGGCGGCCATGCTACGATACTCTGCCTCGACAGAGAATTAGAGACCCTGGCCTGTTTCTTAGTTTGTGTTGAAGTTTTTAGTTTTTATATTTTGTTGATTTTGTGTTTGTGTTGAAGTTTAAAGTTTTTTTATTCGAGTTTAGCAATTTCACACTTACATTGTGAAAAGTTCATGGTATTTATGTTTGATTTTATCTTGTAATGTGAAGTTATTTATTTACAAATTATGTATTGAATTTTTCTCCATTTTTTCTATTTATTTATTTATTTTATTTTTCTTAAAAGGTTAGGGGCAAAGTGCAAATGATTCTATACGTCGGAGGGCTGTCTGTATTTAACCTTTACAAGTTTATCGGATCCAAAATCTCCCTCAGGCGCGTGTACGAAAACGAACAAAATATTCCATCATAATTCCCTGAAATATTGAAAGTACAAAAAAATCAAAAGGTTGGGGGTATAATGCACATGACCCCATATGCTGGTGGGTTTCTGCATTTTACCCTATTTATGTGTTACCAAAATTAAAATATATAATATAAAAAATAAATGTTTAAATATTTTAATAAATATAATATAAAATTATTGCAAATCTTTATATGCATCTTATCAAATATTATTATAAGTATAAAAATATAATATAATAGCATACATACCATATGTATGCTAAAGTAGGTAAATAATAAGTTAAAAAAATTAAATATATGAAAATATTCAACACTATATATTACAAATTTATAATTAATTTAACATTTCAAAATCATATTTCTTATATAATTAGAGTTGCTTAGTTGTTTATTTTTTATTTTTAAGTTTCATTATTCAGTTACTCAATTCATTCCTTTGATATACCAAACATAGAAAATAATATACCAAAATCATTTAATTCTAATTACTTTTTTTCAATTCCTAAGTTTATTCTATATATATTCCACTCAAATTCATTCCTACATATCAATCACCCTTTTAGTGTTTGATCTTTCTAATAAAGTAAATTAATGGAACATGGTTGTAATCAATTATATTATCAGGAATCAATTCCATAAAAATAAAATAAAATATATAGCAATTACTTCAAACAATATGAGTTAGATTGCTTTTTATAAAAAAAAAAAAAAAAAAGATAGAGTTCATTTATTACAACTTGAGAGAAAGCAAAGACATTAGCAAAGGCATGTTTTATATTTATAAATACGTGAGTACTAACTTATAGTTTTTATTATGTATGTTTACTTTAATGGATTAGTCTGAATTAAACTAATAATCCAGGCTAGTCTAATGTTCTCTTAGTTGGACTGAAGCTCGATACAAGAGCTCCATCCAGCAATTATGCATATTAACTGACTGCGAAACCCATTGCAAGAGGTGGGTTATCCAATTTCATCTCTTTAAATGGTCTTGGGCCTAAGGCACAGTTAGTGATTTATTCTCTATGATAGGATCGTATTTTGTGCTTATTTCATGTGATATTTTGGCATCTTTTGCGATCAAATGATCTTAATTAAATATTATTTTGCAGCATTAGAAAAATAAAATTGAAAATGAAGAAAAGAACCAAAATAAAAATTCGGACAAGATTCAAACTCGAGTTTTGGCAAGAATTTAAAGCTGCTTGGAGTACCTTTTGATGAATGAGGAGTTTAACTAGGATTATAATTTTATTTTCATTAGTCTTTTAGTTCAATTATGAATCTACATTTTAATCCTATTAGAATTAGGTATCCAATTATTATATATAGGTGATGTAATTCACTTTAAAAGTCAACTTTTGAACTCTTCTATTTCTCTACGCTTTTATGATATTTTCTTACTTTGCTTTTCATGCTTTCTTCGATGAGCATTTCTAGCTAGTTCTCTCATTCCGGTTGAAAACTTGGTGAATGCGTAAATCCAATGAGTTGTGAGATCTAATTTATGCTTTCTACTTTTATTCATATTGGTATTTGTATTGTTCTCTGTGCTTTTATTACAAATAATCTGATTTATTGCTTTCTACTTTTATTCATATTGGTATTTGTATTGTTCTCTGTGCTTTTATTACAAATAATCTGATTTATAAATGATAGGTACCGTTATTCATTGTCAAGAATATTTGCCTAGCCAATTGAACTTGCAAATCTGTAATTGATTATTTAGTTCAATAACTAGTGGTATCATAACATAATTGATTATGTAGAAGTTTTCCATTATGCTGTATGAAATACACAATCTAGCTTAAATAAATCCTCGCAGGAATTTATTGGTTAGAATTAGGATTTTCTAGTTCTTAATGTTGTCGGTAAATTAAATCTTGAAAATGTTCCCAAAGTTGTTTACTGATTAGGGATTTAGTCAACGGACGTTCCTTGACTATCCACAAGATAAGGAAAGGTGAGGTTGTTAGATCGTACCAATGGCCATAACCAATTTATCTACATGAATGATTGTTATCTTTGCATCTATGATCGACCGTGGAATTAAGCATGATGTTGTCTTTAACTGGAATACTTTTCTCTTATATTTATCTCTTCTAATTTTATTAGCTTTTTAGTTTAATTTAGTCTTTATTTTTATTCTTCTTCACAATAAAACCCTCCCAATTATTTTTATTTTTGAAGGAATTAATTTAAAATCAATTCTCGTGGATTCGGCAGCCATCAAATTTTGGCGCCGTTGCCGGAGAATTATATAACTAAAATATATTTTTCCCAATAACAAAATATTTGAATGATTAAAGTACAATGAAAAAAAATCATATTTTGGTCATCAAATATTTCTGTTTTCAGATATGTCATTAAGGGTAGTGGATTGAGATTAGAATTGTGAAGTGGCAAAGTATTTATAGAGTACAAATGAAATTAATATTTTCTATTACTCCAATAAATGAAAGTTAATTGGCATAGCCCATAGGAGTAGGGGAAGCTATGCCTATATACACTAAAAAGGTCAATCAAATCAACACTATTTATTACTCACCTAAACTTTGCACGTCTCTAAGTGTCTCTTAAGCTGGCAAAGCGGTAGATTTGCCAAACTTCAGTAGCACATTAAACATAAGTACCATAGTTTCATAGGCTCCATCAATTGATTTTCATACACATACAATTTCTCGAGAACTACTTTCCTGTTTCAAGGACTACAAACATTCGGAAGGAAATAAGTGGAATACGTCAATTCTTCGGTGAAAGTTTCTATGAGTATTGGGGGAGATTCAAGCAATTTGGTGGAGAGTTGCCCTCATCACCAAATTTTCAACCATATTCTAATTCAATATGTTTATGAAGGGTTGTCTAAAGCAAATAGAAACTTGATAGATGCAGCAAGTGGAGGTGCTTTGTATGACAAAACTCCTACCGAAGCATGCAAACTAATCGCAACCATGACGGCTAATAATCAACAATTCAGTAGTAGAAATGACAACACCCCACGTAGGATAAATGAGGTAAGTATTTCTATTGATCAACGTTTAGATAAACTTACTTCTCTTGTTGAAAAGTTTATAGGGGTAGCATTCAACAAGTCAAAACTTGTGGGATACATACATCTTCGGGACATTGCACCGCCGCTTGTCCTACACTTCACGATGAATCAACCGAATATGCTGACGCCGTCGGTGAATTTTTTGGACAGCAATAAAGGAGATATGACCCATTTTCCAATACCTATAACCCCGGATGAAAAAATCACCCAAATTTGAGGTATGTCAATCAAACTCAAAATTTTCAAAGAGTTCCGCACCAACAACCACCACCACCACATCAAACCAATCCCAATAATGGTATGCCCCTGGAGGATATCGTGAAAACACTCGCCTTGAGCACCCAACAATTTTAATAAGAAACTCAAAAATTCCAACAAGAAACCCGCTTGAGCATACAAAATTTGGAATTCCAAATGAGCTAACTAGCTTCCTTCGTCAGTCGCTTGGAATCTCAAGGTAAGTTGCCCTCTCAAACTATCATTAATCCCAAACAAAACGTTAGTGCTATTACCTTGTACAGTGGAAAAGAGCTACAACTCGAAAATAGCACTAGGCGTGAACATGCACAGCAGGGCAAAACAGAGGATGCACTTGAAATTCCTCCAAAACAAGTTGAAAAATCCAACCAAGTCGGCGAGGACAGTCCCAAGGTGTTCATGCCCAAACCTCCCTTCCCGAAAAGATTCGCCAAGTCCAAAGAGGAGGAAGAGGAAAAGGAGATCTTTGAAAATTTACTCAAAGTTGAGGTAAATATTCCCCTCCTCAATGCAATTAAACAAATACCTTGCTATGAAAAATTTCTCAAGGAATTGTGCACCAACAAATTCAAATTGAGAGGTATGGGAGAAAATGTGTCTGTCATTTTTCAAAGAAAACTACCTCCTAAATGCAATGACCCGGGTATATTTTCTATCCCTTGTAATATTAAAAAGATTGGAATAGAAAAGCAATGTGTAATTTGGGTGCTTCAATTAATATTATGCCTCTTACTATTTGAATGTTGGCCCATTAAAAGAAACGGGTGTTGTGCTTCAACTTGCTGATCATTCAGTAGTTTACCCTGAAGGAGTTCTTGAGGATGTACTTGAGCAAGTTGATGAATTTTTTTTTGTGCTTGATATGACGGGGGATATTTATCCCAATTCTACATCCATCTTACTAGGAAGACCATTCCTTAAAACCTCAAAAACCAAAATTAATGTTGATGCCGGAATTCTCTCTATGGAATTTGATAATGAAGTTATGAGTTTTAGCATTAGTGGTGCCATGAAATATTCTAATGATGTGCATTCTATTTTTTCCATTGATTTTATTGATCCTTTAGTACAAAAAAATGTTATGTTCGATGGTGGAGGAGCATTTAAGACAACAATTACCAAAAGCCTCACCTCGAGTCCAAGAACTTACAATAACATTTCTTGCTAGTTCTCTCATTTCGATTGAAAACGTGGTGAATGCTTAAATTCAATGAGTTGTGAGATCTAATTTATGCTTTCTACTTTTATTCATACTGAAATTTGTGTTGTTTTCTGTACTTTTAGTACAAATGATCTGATTTATAAATGATAGGTACCGTTATTCATCGTCAAGAATATTTGCCTAGCCAATTGAACTTGCAAATCCGTAATTATTTATTTAGTTCAATAACTAGTGGTAACATAGCATAATTGATTATATAGAAGTTTCCGATTATGCTGTGGGAAATGCACAATCTAGCTTAAATAAATCCTCACAGAAATTTATTAATTAGAATTGAGACTTTCTAGTTCTTAATGTTGTCGGTAAATTAAATCTTGAGGACGTTCCTAAGGTTGTTTACTGATTAGGGATTTAGTCAACGGACGTTCGTTGAAGATCCACAAGGTAAGAAAAGGTGAGGTCGTTAGGTCATACCAATGGGCATATGATTGTTATCTTTGCATCTATGATCGACCGTGGAATTAAGCATGATCCTGTCTTTAACAGGAATACTTTTCTCTTATATTTATCTTTTATAATTTTATTAGCCTTTTAGTTTAATTTGGTCTTTTTTATTCTTCTTCACAATCAAAACCCCCTTAACTAATTTTATTTTTGAAGGAATTAATTTAAAACCAATTCCTGCGGATTCAACCCTACTCAAACTTCTACAAAAGAATTCGTAGAAATTATTTTTGGTGGATTCGACACCCATCAAATTTTGGCGCCGTTGCCGGAAAATTATATAACTAAAATATGTTTTTTCTAATAAAAAAATATTTGAAGGATTAAAGTACAATGAAAAAAATCATATTTTGGTCATCAAATATTTCTATTTTCAGATATGTCATTAAGGGTAGTGGATTGAGATTAGAATTGTGAAATGATAAAGTATTTATAGAGTAGAAATGAAATTATGTTGTCAAGGTACATCACTACAAATTCATCCAGAAACCCATGAAGTACCTGGTTCATCAACGTGCTAAAGGTTGCGGGAGCATTCGTCAGGCCGAAAGGCATGACAAGAAATTCAAAAGCTCCATACCGTGTGACCACTGTCGTCTTCGCCTCGTCGCCCTCCTTAATTCGGACCTGCCAGTAGCCCGACCTCAAGTCTATCTTTGTAAAATATTTCGCCCGGCTTAGACGGTCAAAGCAATCCGCCACCAACGGTATCGAGTACTTATTCTTCACTGTAATCTTGTTCAACGCCCGATAGTCACAACACATACGTAGGGAGCTGTCGGCCTTCTTCTGAAATAGGATCGGCGCCCCATACGGCGACTTAGCGGGTTTGATTATTCCGCTCTCCAACATGACCCTCAGTTGTTTTCTAAGCTCCACCAGCTCAGGCTGCGACATCCTGTATGGTGCCCTGGCGGGCGGTTTCGTGCCAGGCACCAACTCGATTTCGTGATCCACTGCCCTCTTCGGCGGAAGCTTCCGAGGCAGCTCGTCCGGCATCACGTCCTCGAACTCTTTCAGCAACTTCTTTATTTCGCCAGGGATGGGCCCTGACGTCTCCTCAATTTCTTCAAAACGAAGGGTGCACAAGTAGGATGGTTCGTTCCGCTTGCGCCCCTTCTCAAACTGCACGGTCGATAGATTTTTCTCTCCTGTACGCCCGGCCAATGTGGGGATGATACAAGGTTTGGACCCCAGCATCATCAACGAATCAACACGCGGCAAAACTATTGTACGTGTGTCCTGCAAAAATTCAAGCCCGAGGATGAGCTTGAAGTCGTCCATCACCACGACAGAAAGGTTGGTTTTGCCCTCAAAAGGACCAACCTTAATCAG
Source organism: Sesamum indicum (assembly GCF_000512975.1). NCBI lineage: Eukaryota > Viridiplantae > Streptophyta > Magnoliopsida > Lamiales > Pedaliaceae > Sesamum > Sesamum indicum. The sequence goes on from NC_026153.1 coordinate 9,136,847, forward strand.
CACAGATTTGGCCACACCAGCAATGGGTTGTGCGGTCGAGTTTATCGCCTTTACTCGCCCAACTCCCTTCTCCAGTACGAGCCCAAGTCTCTCTACTTTGGTGCTCGCAAGGTAGTTGTGCGTAGCTCCAGTATCGATCATGGCACGGATAGGCTTGCCATGAATCTTCACATCCACAAACATTAGCCCTTTTTTCCCAGGGTTCCGGGGCTGTGCTTCCTCTTCCGGCTGGCTCGCAGTAAGAGCCGGGGCAGTCTTTCTCGGTGGCACTAACTTCTTTGCCGCCACCTGGGACAGCGTGTTGCACCATTGGGAGATGACGCCTAAGTTGTCCTCCTCTTCCTCCGAATCATGCCCGCCGCTCGCAGATGCTTGTGGCTCCATAGTCTTTGCGGGCGACGCCTTGTCAGTAAAGGTCGCCAGCGTGTTCAATAGTTGTTTCTTCGGGCAGTCCCAATATCTATGCGGGCCGTCGCATAGGAAGCATCCACTGTTCTTCTGCGGTGCCCCCTGCTTCGTCTCCTGGGGCTTGTTCCTGTCCGAACTGCCCATCGAACTACTCTGAGCATGGGGCTTCCGATCTCCCCCGCCTCTATTGGAGTTACTCTTGAATGATCTCGCCCCGCCCGGCTTATTCTGTACAAGACCAGGCATCATCTGCCTGTCCCTCCGGCCCTCTGGGTTGAAATCTGTCAAGTGTTCGACCGCTGCCATAGTCGACCCCAAATCAGTCACCCGTTGGTGCTACAGCTCAAGACGCGCCCACGGTTTTAGGCCCTCCATGAATGTGAAGAGCTTGTCCTTCTCCGACATATCCCGAATATCCAGCATCAGCGCCGAGAAGGATTTCACATACTCTTGCACGGAGCCTGTGTGCTCCAGCTTCCGCAATGCCCGCCTGGCATTGTACTCGATATTCTCCGGAAAGAGCTGCTCTCGAATCGCTTCCCGAAGAAGGGCCCAGGTATCAAGCCGCACCTGATTGGCTTGGATCTCCGCATATTTGGTGCGCCATCACAGCTTGGCATCACCTGTCAGATACATGGTCGCCGTCGACACCTTCCTTGCCTCATCTTCCACATTTGCCGCAAGGAAGTATTGTTCCATGTCAAAAAGGAAGTTCTCGACCTCCTTCGCATCCCGAGCACCGCCATAGGCCTTCTGTTCAGGAATCCGAAGCCTAGCACCATGATCATGAGCAGCAACAGGGGCATTACTCACTGCACGTTGGAGCAGACCAATCTGAATCGACATCTGTTCCATGTCACGCCGCATATCGGCGACACCGCCACCTCCAAAAGCACTGCCCATCTCTTGGACCGCCAGCCAACATTCGTCATGTTCGGCGCTCAGCACCGAGACTTCAGTTTCAAGGGAAGAGACCTTCTCTTCCAAATTCATCACCATTTCAGTCAATCGGGAGTTGTCATCCTCCAGGTTTGCAGCTCGCTCGCTAGGCGACGCTGCTCGTCGCGGGCTCTCAGCATCTTGCCCCGACATTCTCGCAGCAGAATTAGCTTGGGTCACAGCAACCCTCCTCGGCCCCATGAAGGCACCGAGGCTCTGATACCACTTCTCACGAGGCGCCTTCCGCAATGCGGGGAAAGGGGCACCGTGTGGCTAGCAGTCCGCAGACTACTTCCGCTAATAGCAACACACCACCGAAAACCCGATGGGCACTAGCACAGCACACCGACAGGAATAGCAACAACAATAGCAACAGCAGCAACAACAGCAACAACAGTAAGCAAGGTGCAGTACGAAAGCAGTAAATTGAGCACGCGGTTCAGAAAGTAGATTTCATTGCATTGAAGATTGCATATACATTATACAACGATGCTAGCGCAAGGGGATCGCCTTGAGGGGGACACTAGCACGCACACTATACCAAGCTTCGAGAACTCATTCCCCCCTATAATAGTCTTAAAAAATTTTTTCCTATTGACAGCAGTAGACATTGAAAAAGCTGAACATCGCACCTCAGGAGGCCTAACGTCCCCCTGAGCAAACAAAAGTATTTACAAAGGCCTAACGTCCCCCTGAGCAAACAAAAGTATTTACAACGGTACATCAAGTACAAGACAAAAGACCAACGGCTAAAAACTCTAAGACTGTCGGAAGCCTAGCGTCTGTCGACGAAGGTTGTTGGTCGGCCGAGTAGAGCGGTTTAGTGGCTGAATGTGCGTCAAGGGTGTCGAGTGCGCGGGGGCCCTTGACACGGGGGGAGGGGGGTACATTCTTATAATCCTCAGGGTAGGGGAGAAGATTGTAGAAAACACTATAATTGTGATAAGTTAGGGAAGGTCCACACTTAAACATTGAAAAATGCCTAGATGGGATGATATTAATATAGAAAACTAACCATTGACCATCAATTGCTTAATGGAAAAGTAGGTAATGGTAATTAATAAAGTCTCCTACCACTTCAAGAAGTAGGAGATTACATGCATTTATTACAAAGTGACGCAAAGCTCCGGTTATCGACTCTTTTCAATGGCAACCTCTACCTCCTGGATGGATGAAAGTGAATACAGATGGATGCTTGAGAGGTCAGCCAGGACCATCGTCATGCGAAGGAATCTTTCGAAACTGCAGAGGTTTTGAACATGGATGCTTTGCGCTTTCGTTGACTGCTCTTGGCTAAGCTCTTTGAGCGGGACTTTCTTGATACGACTTCTCATGCTAGAAGATAGACTTACGTGCCAAAAAATCTATCGTCTACGCTGTCTTTTTTCTCCTGTGATGAATTTTCTTGTTTTGAACAAAAAATAAACCATATGAAATTGATACACAAGATTGGCTGCATTTTTATTATTTAAACACAACTACACCTATGCAATATTCTAAACGGCATAAAATGTTAGATAATTGTCCTTGTGGCTCACTGCCATGGTTCGTGGCTTTATATTAAGAATCAGCAAAATTATTTTCAATAATAAATGTCAACATTATGTTATTATTGCTTCTTGAGACAATGCAACACTTGATTGTATGCACACTTAAAACATTGCATCACCCCGAGGAACATGAAGTAAGTTTCGACTATTATAATCAACCATATCGAATTTACATTGAATATCGGGTATAGTATCATTGAGCGTTTGTAAATGCGGATACAAGTATCCTTCTTGAACATGCAATTAAACATTGCAATACACGATGCCAGGTGTTTGAACAAGAAAAAAGATAAAGCAGGATAATATAGAGCAAAATGACATATGTTAAAATATTAGAGCGCTCACAGCAGATCCTCATGTCCAGCAGAAGTACATACAAATGTGTCAAAAAGATCATAGATAAGGGCTTATAAAATATCAGATGCATGGATGTGGTCGGTCCCAGCATATATACTTCTAGACAATATGTTACACCCCTATAGAATAAGTTAAAACACACGGAATTCTTTTTCGTACATCTTATGCCATGAAATTATGATAAACGTGCCTAGAAACCAAAAACAATAAGAGAAAATGCAAAGGCGATTAATATTGGCAGTAGTAAACGTTGAGACCTGCACCAACGACTATCTAAGTGGTCAACCTGTTATTTTTCCATTTTCAAGCCAATTTCATATTGCGAAATCTGGTTAAGCAGGACTAGGATGACCTCTTTTGCCCTGCGATACATTGGCAAGTCGACCCATTGCAACGTGCCATAATACGAGCTCTTAAAAAGATATCCATTTTATTAACTATACATGAAGATCATCAATTAAAAACCTATTACATGGAAGTCATACTATCTGATGGGTGTCGAATCCACCAAAAATAATTTCTACGAACACTTTTGTAGATGTGTGAGTAGGGTCGAATCCACAGAGATTGGTTTTAAATTAATTCCTTCAAAAAGGAAAATAATTGGGGAAGTTTTGATTGTAAAGAAGAAAAAACTAAAAAGCTAATAAAATTAGAAGAGATAAATATAAGAGAAGAGTATTCCAGTCAAAGACAGGATCACGCTTAATTCCACGGTTGATCATAGATGCAAAGATAACAATTATTCATGATAGATAAATTGGTTATGGCCATTGGTACGACCTAACAACCTCACCTTTCCTTACCTTGTGGATAGCCAAGGAACGTCCGTTGACTAAATCCCTAATTAGTAAAAAACCTTGGGAACGCTATCAAGATTTAATTTACCAACAGCATTAAGAATTAGAAAGGCCCAATTCTAACCAATAAATTCCTACGAGGATTTATTTAAGTTAGATTGTGCATTCCCCACAACATAATCGAAAACTTCTACATAATCAATTATGCTATTTTACCAGTAGTTATTGAATTAAACAAATAATTGCGGATTTGTAAGTTCAATTGGCTAGGCAAATATTCTTGACAATAAATCAAATTATTTGTAATAAAAGCACAGAGAACAACACAAATACCAATATGAATAAAAGTAGAAAGCATAAATTAGATCTCACAACTTGTTGGATTTAAGCGTTCACCAAGTCTTCAATCGGAATGAGAGGACTAGGTAGACATGCTAATGGAAGAACGCATGAAAAGCAAAATAGGAAAATATTATAAAAGCGTAGAGAAATAAAAGAGTTCAAAAGTTGTCTCTTAAAGTGAATTACATCACCTATTTATAATAGCTAGATACCTAGTTCTACTAGGATTAGAAGTAGATTCCTAGTTGAACTAAAAGACTTATAGAGATAAAATTATAATCCTAGTTAAACTCTTCCTTCATCAGAGGTAGTCCAAGCAGCTCCAAACTCTTGCCAAAAATTGAGTTTGAGTCTTGTTTAAATTTCCATTTTGGTGCTTTTCTTCATTTTCCAATTCTTTTGTCCTAATGCTGCAAAATAATATTTAATTAGGAGCATTTGGTCACAAAATAGGATAAAATATTATATAAAATAAGCACAAAATGCGATCCTATCAAATATCCCCCCACTTAACCCTTTGCTCGTCCTCGATGCAAAGAAATAGAGATAAAATAGTTGAAGAAGTTCATTCCAAACTTTATGGATCGTAGACGAAAGTAACAAGCAAGAATCTAGTTAAGTGTTCAAAGAATGGTACATCATATCATAAAAGACAATTCAACAAATTTCATACAAGTTTTCACAAGATGATCTTCATGAAAACTAAGCATGGAAAACAAGTGGACTATGCTCTCATATCTCCCAATCTCTCAAGTGTTTTTGGTTGAGTGTTTCGCTCAAATGCTTGCTATGAAAATGCTTCACCATAGGCTTGATTATACACCAAAATCTCCACCACTTATAAATATGCACACACTTGAATCAAGAGGTCTTATATTTTGGTTGTAATGGGGCTTTGGTTTAGGGGTAGGAAGAATTAAGAAGAAAAATGAGGTGAGAATCCAAGGAACTAAACTAGAGCACCAAGTAATAGATGTAAGAATCCAAGCTTCTCAAAATTGATTTATCTCATGCTCTTTCATGTCCCACTTTCCTCGACTTGAACTATGCCTTTCTTTCAAAGAGAGAATTTTCTTTTTCTTTTTTTTTTCTTGCCTTCCTTTTTTTTTTCTTTTTCTCTCTTTTTTTTAAGGCATTTTTTTTAAGGCATAGAATAAGATTTTCATGTGACATGTTAGCTCATAAACGTCCTTTACAATAATTGAGATATCCCCCCACTTAATGTCTTTACAATAATTGAGATATCCCCCCACTTAATGTCAAAACATATACTTAGAATACATCTTTATTTCCTTGATGCTCTACTAGTCCTTGGAAGGGCCAAACAAGGATAATAAAAGACGATAGAGTTTGTTTATATTTGGGGTTGCATAACAAGGAATTAAGGCTTATAAGGCTCAAATGGGCTTACTAAGGGGATTTGTATGTAGGTGGTCTTTTTAAGCTAGAGAGGTTTTTATCCTAGTGCCTTTATTATTTTCAAGTGAATGCTTTAATGTGGCCTCGATATGGTTCAAAACAAGTTCTAGGAAGATAAAATCATGAAGCATTATCTCTCAAGAAAAGAAAAATTGTAGATTTTCATGAGTGTATAGGCTCAAAATTCCTCTCTATGTGGGTTATGTCCACCAATTTTCCACATTCAATTTTCAAATCAAATCACCATTTGCAAAAAAATGTTCTTAACCGTAAGTTGTCAGGAGTCATTAGATGCACATCCTTATCACACATTACCAAATTATTACTTGATTAGCCTAAGTCTTTGATCATAAAGCTAGTGTGAGGACAAGATAAAATAATATTTGCTTTAATTAATATGGAAGGGGTAGCAAGCATCAATCAAACCAATTAATCCACCAAGACTCATTTTCTATCAAAGCAATCAAAACACCTTCCCTCCACTTAATTCCACATTGTCCTCAATGTGGTAAGCATGCATATCTAGGACGATAAAATTAGAAAAGGGAGAAAGAGAACGTCCCTTAATGATTCGGGGGTAACTGTAGGAGCTCGAGAATTGTGAGACCTTGGATGAGAGGACGAGTTCCTTGTGGATGTTCATACCTGCGAAAATCGATTTTAGTGGTATAACAACATTCACAAGAAGAGAGAAATAAACAATTGAGAAAAATAAAAGGACATGGGTTGCCTCCCAAGAAGCGCCTTTCTTTAGCGTCTTTGGCTAGACGTTGTTGTGGCTCAACTCAAATGAGTTAGACACTCTAAATCCACTTCTTCTATGTAATGCACCCGGTGATGGTGTGGATTTAGGAGAACTTGGCGGTCCATGTATGACTTCTTCCTCGAACTTATTTTGTCGTGAAAGACTTTATTCTTGTAAGTTTTTGGATTCGAGGTGAGACTTTCGGTAATTGCTGTCTTAAATGCTCCTCCACCATCGAACATAGCATTTTTTTGCACCAAAGGGTCAATAAAATCAATGAGAAAAATAGAATGCACATCATTAGAATATTTCATGGCGCCACCAATTTTAAAACTCATAACCTCATTATCAAATTCCATAGAGAGAATTCCAGCATCAACATCAATTTTGGTTTTTGAGGTTTTAAGAAATGGTCTTCCTAGCAAGATGGATGTAGAATTAGGAGAAATATCCCCCCTTATATCAAGCACATAAAAATCAACAGGAAAAACCAATTCATTAACTTGCACAAGTACATCCTCAAGAACTCCTTTGGGGTAAACTACGGAATGATCAGCAAGTTGAAGAATAACCCCCGTTTTTTTCAATGGGCCAACATTTAAAGATTCATAAATGGTAAGAGGCATAATATTGATAGAAGCACCCAAATCACACATTGCTTTTTCTATTCCAATCTTTCCAATTTTGCAAGGGATAGAAAACGTACCTGGATCATTGCATTTAGGAGGTAGTTTTCGTTGAAAAATGGCAGATACATTTTCTCCCATACTTACCCTTTCATTATCTCTCAATTTGGATTTGTTGGTGCACAATTCCTTGAGAAATTTTGCATAGCGAGGTACTTGTTTAATTGCATTAAGTAGGGGAATATTTACCTCAACTTTGAGTAAAGTTTCAAGAATTTCCTTTTCCTCTTCCTCCTCTTTGGACTTGGATAATCTCTCTGGGAAGGGGGGTTTGGACATGAACACCTTGGAATTGTCCTCGCTGACTTGGTTGGGTTTTTTAATTTCTTTTGGAGGAATTTCGAATGCATCCTCTGTTTTGCCCTGCTGTGCGTGCCCACGCCTAGTGCTATTTTCGAGTTGTAGCTCTTTTTCACTGCCAAGGTAATAGCACTAACATTTTGTTTAGGATTAATAATAATTTGGGAGGGAAACTTACCTTGAGACTCCAAACGGCTAACGGAGGAGGCCAGTTGGCTCATTTGGGATTCCAAATTTTGTATGCTCAAGCGAGTTTCTTGCTGGAATTGTTGGGTGCTCAAGGCGAGTGTCTTCACGATATCCTCCAAGGGCGTAGCATTATTGGGATTGGTTTGAGGTGGTGGTGGTGGTTGGTGTGGAACTCTTTGAAAGTTTTGAGGTTGATTGTCATACCTCAAATTTGGGTGATCTCTCCATCCGAGGTTATAGGTATTGGAAAATGGATCATATCTCCTTTGTTGTTGCTCAAAAGATCCACCGATGGTGTCAGCATGTTCGGTTGAATCTTCGTGAATTGTAGGACAAGCGTCGGTGCAATGTCCCGAAAATGTACATATCCCACAAGTCTCGACTTGTTGAAGGCCTCCCCCTATAAACTTTTCAACAAGAGAAGTAAGTTTATCTAAACGTTCATCAATAGAAGTACTTACCTCGTTTACCCTTCGTGGGGGGTTGTCGTTTCTACTACCGAATTGTTGATTATTAGCCTCCATGGTTGTGATTAGTTTGCGTGCTTCGATAGGAGTTTTATCATACAAAGCATCTTCACTAGCTGCATCCACCAAGCTTCTGTTTGCCTCGGACAACCCTTCATAAAAATATTGAATTAGAAGATGGTCGGGAATTTGGTGATGAGGAAAACTATCCACCAATTGCTTGAATCTCCCCCAATATTCATAGAAACTTTCACCAGAGAATTGGCGTATTCCACTTATTTCCTTCCGGATGTTTGTAGTCCTTGAAGCGGGGAAGTAGTTCTCAAGTAGTCCTTGAAGCGGGGAAGTAGTTCTCAAGAAATAGTTTCTTGAGCTCGTTCCAATTAACAATAGATCCCAAAAGTAAGGAGTAGAACCAATCTTTTGCTTTGTCGCCCAATGTGAATGGAAAGGCCCTTAACTTGACTTGTTCTTCAGTGACTCCTTGAGGTCTCTTGCCGGAACACACCACATAGAATTGTTTGAGGTGTTTGTGTGGGTCTTCACCTGCAAGGCCACGAAAAGTAGGAAGTAAATGAATTAGGCCAGATTTAAGTTCAAAATCAACATTTAAATTAGGATATTCAATGTAGAGTGATTGTTGATTTAAGTCAAGGGAAGTCATCTCTTTGATCGTTCGTTCGGGATTATGGGTCATGACTTCATCTTTAAAGTCATTAGACGTGGACACGTCTAACTCAGAATCTGCTGCTGGTTTGGAAGAAGTAGAAGCCTCTTCCTTGTGTTGCTTGGTTTCTTTTAGAAGTCTACGAGCGGTCTTCTCGATCTCTGGATCAAATTCAAGTTCACCTGTACGAGAAGAACGTGGCATAAAACCAAGTAACAAGAAAAAGAAATAAATTTAAATGACACCAATCCCCAGCAACGGCGCCAAAATTTGATGGGTGTCGAATCCACCAAAAATAATTCCTACGAACACTTTTGTAGATGTGTGAGTAGGGTCGAATCCACAGAGATTGGTTTTAAATTAATTCCTTCAAAAAGGAAAATAATTAGGGGGAGTTTTGATTGTAAAGAATAATAAAACTAAAAAGCTAATAAAATTAGAAGAGATAAATATAAGAGAAGAGTATTCCAGTCAAAGATAGGATCACGCTTAATTCCACGGTTGATCATAGATGCAAAGATAACAATTATTCATGATAGATAAAAGATGCAAAGATAACAATTATTCATGATAGATAAATTGGTTATGGCCATTGGTGCGACCTAACAACCTCACCTTTCCTTACCTTGTGGATAGCCAAGGAACGTCTGTTGACTAAATCCCTAATCAGTAAACAACCTTGGGAACGTTCTCAAGATTTAATTTACCAACAGCATTAAGAATTAGAAAGGCCCAATTCTAACCAATAAATTCCTACGAGGATTTATTTAAGTTAGATTGTGCATTCCCCACAACATAATCGAAAACTTCTACATAATCAATTATGCTATGTTACCACTAGTTATTGAATTCAACAAACAATTACGGATTTGCAAGTTCAATTGGCTAGGCAAATATTCTTGACAATAAATCAGATTATTTGTAATAAAAGCACAGAGAACAACACAAATACCAATATGAATAAAAGTAGAAAGCATAAATTAGTTCTCACAACTTGTTGGATTTAAGCGTTCACCAAGTCTTCAACCGGAATGAGAGGACTAGGTAGACATGCTAATGGAAGAACGCATGAAAAGCAAAATAGGAAAATATTATAAAAGCATAGGAAATAAAAGAGTTCAAAAGTTGTCTCTTAAAGTGAATTACATCACCTATTTATAATAGCTAGATACCTAGTTCTACTAGGATTAGAAGTAGATTCCTAGTTGAACTAAAAGACTTATAGAGATAAAATTATAATTCTAGTTAAACTCTTCCTTCATCAGATGTAGTCTAAGCAGCTCCAAACTCTTGCCAAAAATTGAGTTTGAGTCTTGTTTGAATTTCCATTTTGGTGCTTTTCTTCATTTTCCATTTCTTTTGTCCTAATGCTGCAAAATAATATTTAATTAGGAGCATTTGGTCACAAAATAGGCTAAAATATTATATGAAATAAGCACAAAATACGATCCTATCACTATCTATTAAGGGAAAAGAAAGCTGATCCATTTTTCGTACATCCTCGAAAGCTTCTACGAGGATTGTTATTAGTCCATGATGTTCAACCTCCTTCCCACATGTGCATATACCAGAACGCCCCTCTGGGAAGATGACGCACTCTCCCATGAACACATTTTTTATGATGTATTTGTTCCATTATGTGATCATCACCTCAATGCCCCTTTTTCATTTTTCATCTGTGCAAATATGGGATACCACCAAAGCACATAAGGCAATGGGTCAGTTTTGTTGTATTATGGTTCAACAGAATCTTAGACAAAATTTCTGTACTCAAGGATAAAGGATAAAGTTGGCAATGCATGTAAAGGCAAGTCTAGTTAACAAAACTCAATATTGAAGAACGTGCCCAAGAATGAATATTAATTATTACAATCAAATTAGGGCATTATAAGAGTAGAATTTAATTATGCAGTACAAAGGGGTGTTCAGGGTTTTTTTTTTTTTTTTTTCCCCATAAAGACATGCAAGAGAAAATATTTAATCCAAGCTAATATACTCAATACATCTTGCATGAAATGGATATCCACTATAACTGAAGAAAATCACAGGTTCAGCAATAGAGATCAAGTCCATGTGTAAGCAATTAATAGATAGGAATGTTATTGTAGCGCATAGACGGAGGATAAAGTTAAAGAAAATACAGTAAAACCTCTATAAATTAATAAATTCTCTAAAATAATAAAATTTTCCGGTCCCGACTTGGGCCTTTGTAAACAATAATCAAATTCGATAAGATAATAAGATAATAATTTTTTGAAAAATTCCTTTATGAATATTAGGTCCCATTAAAACTCTAAATTAATAATTTATGAATATTACAGTTATAAATATTATGGTAATTTGCTAAAATATGAAGTCTGTAATACTGTACGCATTTGATCATTCATGGATGATAGTGCGATGTCTTTTAGATGAGAAGACATGGTTGGGTGTTATGAATTATTTTGTTTTCATATTGAGATTTATATAGTATATGTTTCATTTATCATGCATCAATATATTTAATTGACTATAATAGTTATTTTAGTGCAATGAATTAATGTAAATATGTATATTTAAGTAATTCCAATGAATTGAACATGCGTCTATGAATATAACAGTTAATTGTATACAATGAATTGATATTATACATGAATATATTTAATTAGTTACAAAGAATTGATTGATGCATGAATATAATCAATGAAACATATATGAATTCATTTATTTTCAATACATACATACTAAATTTGATGAATTTAAAAAGTCTCTCTTTTAATTAATAAAATATTAATTTATCGATAAATTAATATCTTTTTAAATTAATAAAATTTCATGGTCCTAAAATTATTAATTTATAGAGGTTTTACTATAGTCTCAATAGATAAAAGAAACAGACTCGGAGAAGCACCGTCCAGGACGGACAGACCTACCTTGAGTTTCCAAAAGCTAGTTTTTGAAACTAGAGCGTGGTGCATGTTATGGAGACAACTACACTTGATGAGTTTTGTTTTGAGTAATATGGAAGATGGAGGAGAGGAGAGGGGAGCTCAAAGGTTTTAACCTGAAAACATTGTTGTTCCTCCATAGTGAAGAATGCAGAAGGTCGATTGTTCTTCCTTTACACCTGACTCATTTTCTTTAGAATTTGGACGAAAAATGCTTATGCTAAAAACAAAATTACATAAATTTTTAATTTTTCCCCCCATAATATTTTTATTATGTGTGGAGTGAGGCTAACATGATACGTACAATATTATTACATTAGAATATTATATGAGGCGTAAAATTAAAAATTTATGTAATTTTTTTTGCTAATATCAATATTTTTCATCCAAACCTTAATAAAATGAGGTCGTGCGTAAATAATGAATTTTCTGAAGGGGCGTAAGTCTAACTTCGAAACTTTTTGGGAAGAAATTATAATTTTATATTTTTAAATGGGGTCTAAGTGTAATTAACCCAAATATATAAGAATGTAAACAAAATATCCGATAGTCCAACCAGGTTGTCACCACTTATTCATGCAAAATTAAATAGGGTTTTCACTAATACAATCCATAATAAATGAATATACATTTATTTGGTCCGTGGAAAGGTAAACTTGAAATTTTTATATTAGAAAATTTATCTTATTATAAGGTAAATATTGCATTTTTTTATACCACCTTTACATGAATTTTTTTTTAAACTCGTAAATGTAAATTAAGATAGCTATTGGAGGAATAAAATTCATTTTATTCGCCCACATTTGATTTTAATTTTTAAATAATTCTAGTGTTTTTTTTTTCTAAATTTTAGAATTGCAAGAAGTTCGTTATATTCAAAAAATTTATATTTATATGATACCGAGCAAGTTATTGTTTAAATAATTGCAGAATTATAAAATACTTTCGATTACAAATAATTATAATTTTTTTAAAATTTATATCCAAGGGACCAAGTTGCAAATGAAATTAAAAACTTGGAACTGAGGGATTAAAATGACTTTTTGTAAAAAAAAATAAAAATTTTATAAAGGTGATATGAAATAATCACTTGTCAAAGGAATTAATTTGAAGTGAGTTGAAAAGATAAGGATCATTTTATAGTTGAGCTCAAATATGGGGACTAAAATAAATTTCATACGTTATTGTATGGGGTCTCTCCAATATAGGGTGGGCAATCGTGTATTTTTGAATTTTTTTAAAAAATAAATTGAGTATCGGGTAATTTAATTAAAAAAATCGGATCGGAGTTCAAATAGGATTTCCCAATCCTAACTACTTGATCGGGTATCTGAATTTTAAAAAAATAATTAAATAAAAATTGTGTATCTTTTCATATCTAACTCTAGAGTTATATTGTTCTAATAGTGTGTTTGGTTCGGGTGAAAAGTGGGAGTATAAGAGGAGTGGGAGTAAAAGTAAATGTATAAGAAATAATTTGGTATTTGGTTAGGGGGAAGAGATCGAGGTAAACTAAAACTCGATATATATGGAACTTTCTGAAAATTTAATTTTATTTCCATCCAAAATTAGACAGAAAAGTGGAAGTATAAGACCAAAAAGACAAAAAATAAGTGTTTATTTTTATTTACTCTATTACCCATATATATCTATATATATAATTTTTTTTCTAATTCTTTTCTCCTTTCTACTGATAATACCCTACATAATTGCCACAAAAAATATAAATAAAATCATTGAAAAACAACTGTATCGAAGACAACAATCGGGTAGGCAATCTTGTTAGTATGTAATTTTTATTTTATTTAAACTAAAAAGTTTAGAATAAATGAACAATACTCATTTTGATAAATATTTTTATTAATAACAATTTAGATTTTTGATATACTAAAATTATATTTTTATAATATTAATTAATTTATTTTTCAATACAAAATGAAGAGAATTGTTATTCAGTAAAATTATAAAAATTAGTATTTTCTTTTCAATCTGTTTTTCTCGTAGCAAACAAGAACAAGTATTTGAAATTTACTCTCATTCCAATCATACGAAACAAATTAAAAGAAAACTATTATTCTATCACTTTCACTTCCCCTTTTCTTACCACTTTCTTTTCCTTTTACTTGAATCGAACGAGCCTTAAATTATATCTCTTTCTTCAATATTCTATTCTTCTTCTCAGTCCCAACTACTAAGTCCAAGACTTCCAACCCCACAAAAAAATCATCTTTTTTCTCCCAATCTGTAAATTTCTACAATAAGTGTGAATTTATTAAAATAAATGCTATTGTTTTTATTTATTTTAATTTTTTTGAAAAAAATTGAATATCCAACAAAAATCGAGTCAGAATCAGATAATTATTTGAACTTTAAAAAATTTAAAATCTAAGTTGAGCTATCCGAACTATTATTACCTGACCTGACCGTCACCGCTATTCTAATATGTTGTATTGCTAAACACAATTAGGCTGACCGCTGACCGAATTCGAACAGTTGGACACAGAGTTGGTCTAAAGCTACCAAGCCCATCTAGAAACCGCGACAAACCTGTCAGACTAATACGATGTCGCATTGTTCTCCACCAACCTCCGGGCCGGCCACCATCCCGGCATCAACATTCCTGTGATCCCACCTTACTTCGATCGCAATTAGCACCCATTTTCAGGTAACCCATTTCGAACTTTTCTTTCTTTCTTCATCTGCCTTCATCTTACTTCGCAATGCACTGTTCTTACAAATTTTGTAAGAATTAATGGTCTGAGGATGATGCATTACTTGAGAAAATGGTTGTGAAATGGCACACAGAAATCTATCATTTTCCCATAGCACAAACATGCATTTGGTGGGTGTTCATTTGTTTCTTGTTTCATCTTGTCTTTATCAGCTATTGCGTAGTTAAATTTTTATGCCTTTGTCTGTATCAGTCAAGTGATCCTTCCGGAGCGGTTTATTGCATTGATTCTAGTTTAAACTTTTGTTATTGGAGATAAGTCCTGTTGATTGCAAATTTGGATGAATGTTTTATGGTTATTTGTTATTCCAATCGTTTGTTATGTGTTTAATTTCAAATGTATCTGCTTGTGTTTTACTTTGTAGGGACTTTCAAATTTCAAGAATGAGTGGTCCTGCTCTTTCACAAACTTTAAACTCCAGTTGGTTAATTGGAGGTCGTGGTGATTCTCATTCTTGTAAGAGATTTCGAGGATCATGTGTGGGATCACTTTCAGTTGGCCTTCTGGCCGATACCCGCTCCTTTGTAGGAAAGATTAACAGGTTTAGAATCTGTAGATCGTACATATCCCGTTCATCAAAGTCTTATGCAGCATGTCAACATCCTATTTTGTCCTCCTTCGGAAGTCATTCTCATGGTTATCAGACGGAAGAGAGTGAGTTGATTGCATTCCAAGACATTTCTTGAAGTTTCTGCACTGCCCTCTATGTTATATTAATGTGTGATGCCTAGGCAATATTACATTTTCACAGAGGAGTCTTCTTTGATTTTGATGCGACATGGAGAATCAATGTGGAATGAGAAAAACCTTTTCACTGGTTGTGTCGATGTGCCGTTGACCAGTAGAGGAGTCGAAGAAGCGATTGAAGCTGGGAAAAGAATTAGCAACCTCCCTTTTGATATCATCTACACATCGGCATTGATCCGTGCTCAGATGACTACTATGCTTGCTCTAACACAACACCGATGCATGAAGGTACGTTGAACTATAGATATCTTAGGATCGAACTTGAATTTTAACTTGCAAGCAACTTCCATAATGACTTGGTTTTTAGTGAAGGATTTGTGTGCAAATAGTAGTTCAAATGTTCTGTTGCAATTTGTTAGTTTATCGGTCCTGAACCAACTGTAATTGGTAGTGCTGTTGTACCATTTGCAAACTTACTACTCTGTAGATGAGAAAGAATGTTGTTGCATCCTGCCAGCATCCTAGTCTATATGTTTATGTACAAAAGCTCAAGAAACGAGAAGTAAAAAAAGGACTTCATAGATCATTGTTTCTGATTTGCAAAAGGTTAGCATATTCAACTCATTTCAGTATGTTCTTTTAACATTCCCAATAGTCAATCATAATTAAACTAAATAATGGTTCCTAAATCATTTAGGTCCTTTTACTTTTCAGTATTAGGTTGTATAAGCTGCTTAATACACCCAAGTAAGGTGTTTACCTTGAATTATGGGGCCTATTTCTAATCCAAGAGCCCTGGACTAAGTACTGTTTGGGTTGAATAACTCAACCCATCTAGGGCTTTTTACTATCTTGTTCCAAATAACTCGTATCACAAAGTAAACGGGGCCTCAAGGTATTATACATTAGTAATTTCTTCCAAGATGTACAAAGGGAATAAAGAACAATCTCTAAAAGAGACATGTATCCTTGGCAATGACCTACTCAAAGTTTTCAGGTGCCTATAATTATGCATCATGAAACTGAACAAGCAAGGATATGGAGTCAGATCTATAGTGAAGGCACCAAGAAGCAATCTATTCCGGTTGTCAAAGCATGGCAACTAAATGAGAGAATGTAACTTCATATCTAATTTTCTTTTTCAGTCTTCAGCTTATCTTTTATATTCGCTTTTCATTGCTGGCTGACAATAACACTGCAAGCTTTTGTGCATAGGTACGGGGAGCTACAAGGTCTTAATAAGCAGGAAACAGCTGAACAATATGGGAAGGAGCAAGTTCATAACTGGCGTAGAAGTTATCATGTTCGGCCTCCAAATGGAGAGAGCCTTGAGATGTGCTTAGGGAGGGCAGTTACCTTTTTCAAAGAGCACGTAAGCAAATACGCCTATGTTTGTCTTAAGGCATAAAAACATACATTTGATCCTGAGGCTTTCGCTGGGAGGATTTTACATACTTAGATGCTCATCTTACAGATTGAACCACAGCTTCTGAGTGGAATGCATGTGATGGTTGTAGCTCATGCGAATTCACTAAGGTCCATAATTATGTATCTTGATAAGTTAACTTCTCAAGAGGTACGAAATATTTGTTGATTTTTTCTTTTAGTGCCTTTACTCTCCATACTCGGCCACAAAATTAAGGTTTCATTGATCACTTACTGACAGGTTATCAATTTAGAGCTCTCGACTGGTGTACCGATGCTCTACATATATAGAGAAGGAAACTTCATCAGGAGAGGAAGTCCTGTTGGATCTTCTGAGGCTGGTGTTTATGCTTATACGGAGGTATAAACTTTGTTTGGTTTGCTGCACTCGACACTCGGAGTTTCCTATTTACATAGTCTCAGATGGTGAATTTTTTATTTCCCACTTGTCCGTGTATTTTTCCGGGTCATAAAAGAATAAGATAGAGAAACTGCAATCTGGAAAGTTTGTGGAGAAGTGAACTATTCCCTTGAGAAAGCAATTTCCTGGGGCAAATATATTTAGCTCGAATAAGTTTCTATAAGGGAAACATACATTTTTGGTCCGTCAACAATATCACTAGAACGATTTTGATCCCCCTTGTTCCATGAGTTACACTTTTGGTCCTCTGAACTTGCCACATTTTGAAAAAATTTGGTCCCAACCATTATGTTTCAACACTAACAGAGATGACTGCATGAGGCGCACGTGGACGTGAAAAAAGAGGGGACCGCACGGAACTCCAACACATCTCTGCTAGTGTTAAGCGAAAACTCAAACGGTTGGGACCAAATGTGTTCAAAATTGGTAAGTTCAGGGACCAAAAGTGTAACTCGTGGAAAAAGGAGGATCAAAATCATTTTAGTAATAGTGTTGAGGGACCAAAAATGTAACTTTCGCGTTTCCATAACATGTGTTAGAGTTTTGCAGTGTGATCAATTCATTAAGAGGTTCTTTACTCTCTTCTTCCAGAGCTTGGCTGCCTATCGGCGAAAACTAGATGAAACATCCGAAGACATCTAAGGTGATAATATCGCCTTCTTCAATCTAGTGTTTTTTAATTCTACGGATGGTTCATTCAGATTGAGAATCCTAAACTATTTTCTTCAAGTAAATCATGAGATAGCAACCAGCTTTATATATTCCATCAAGCTAAATGATCGATGGTCTATGCTTGAAACTTCTTGCAGTGAGATTTGGCTTGTTTTTTGGGTCGTCACATGGAACTCAATCGAGCATTTTGGATAAAAGGCTAATCCTCCATCAACGGTTAGAAAATTGCTGTGACTTTCATCTCTAATTTAGACGCCCTTCCCTTATGTCTGATCTAGTTAATATTCTGTCTTCGACATCAGAGATACTGGTGGAATGATGTGTTCTCAAATATTAAAGAAGGCTTGTTTATGTGAATTTATCTCTTCAGTTAGCTAGTTAACCTGCATCCATCCCCCTTGAATGAAAGAATCTTGTATCACATTTATTCCATGCGGTGACTTTTCTTGAATTGTATATCAATCACATGACTAAGTGTAATGATAGTGTATAGACCTTTTTTGTGAGTGATTACTGTTATTACATGACCTCCAATTACTATAATGAAGCATTACCAATGAAAACTAAAAAGTGGCAGTGTAATATCTGTAAATTGATATAATTAAGGGGGTAATAATGTAATTATGTTTTCGTTCTTTCTTGCAAACTGCTTACTAGATTATCAAAACTCTTTAATGTAGATAAAGACAACCTTACTGAGAAATCTTTTTAAAAGAAAAAACACATACATATGTGTGTATATATACGAGTTTTCTGTGTGCTAATGTGGTAAGTAGGAAAATTTTAGTTCGGATTAAATCTATTAAATTTGAACTAATTGTTTAACATATTACACTTGTTGTGTGATTAATATATAGTTGAAAAATATTTTTTTTTTAAAAAAAAGGACTAGTTACATTTACACCTCTGGATTTATGAACTGTTTATACAAATTGTTCATACTTTTTAGATAGTTATCTACTATTAATGGTCTGAGTCGGGGGATGTCTCTGGTCTCGAGTCGAGGGATGTCTTGTGCCTCATCCCTTCTTCTTTAGCTTTTTGGGCTTTTCATTTCTTTCTTTTTTCTGGACTGCTTGGGCCTCTTTGTGCCAGTCTATTTATATACACATTATATATATATATATATATACTGATGTAGGAGGCCACAGCCACAATTGTCTCCGCCTAGATTGTACAACAACGCATCACCTAGAACAGAGCAATGTCGCCGTCGCCCACGCACAAAGGGGTGGATAGTGCGGGGGCGACCTCACGTCGCCTAGTTCAGTCGCCCCACCAAAAGGGGGCAGTGGTCTGGAAGGGGAGGTGGTCAAATAAATAATTATTAAATATTATTTATAGTAAATAATATAACTTAAAATAACTTATATATTTTTTTTGGTATTTTTAATACTTAATTAATATTTTTTATAGACAAATAAAATTCTATTGTAAATATATTAAATTAAATAATAATTTAATTTAGTTAATAATATATAATTATTATAAGTGATGTTGCACTGAAAAATTTTATGCCAATAAAATTAACATAGAAGTTGCACTATTTTATCAAAATACGTATGCAATTTACCCTAAGTTTTCCCATCACTGATTCAAACCCATCCTTGTAAAAAATTCTTCAACTCCTCCCTATGTTTGGTAACGGCAACTTTCAAGTCATTTTGCAGGCAGACTTTCGTTCTACCAATATTTTTGGAACTCGTTTTACTTTTAGTCTTTGTTTACAGATTGGATCGGATCCCACTTTTTGTTTACTTGTCTAATGCCCGACCCGGAACTGCAAGCAAAGTCTCTGAAATAGATTGAAAATTAGGCTAAAAACTCCTTCCTGTTTTGTTTTAGTCAGCAAAAAACCCCAATTCTATTAGCAACTAACGGGAAGTGGAGGAGACACGCGCCTGCTATGTTTAGTGGTCATTTTCTACGGTTTAGGTTCATATTTAACGATATTTTGGACTAAAATACCCCTATATGGTTTATATAACATACAAAGGCTTTTTGGCTTGTTTTGTGTCTTTCTTTTCCCATTTCTCATCCTAAAAAATAAGTATTAAATTTTACCATATTAAATTTAAATTGAAATATTAAATTATATTTAATTTATTTAATATTAAATATTAAATTAAATTATATTTTAATTCAAATAATTTTATAGTTGTTAATTATTAAATCTAAAATCATTTTTAATTAATTAAAATATATATTTAATTACAATAATTATTATTAATTAGCCAAAATATTTCATTATTATAATTATTTAAACTATTTTTAATTAACTAAAACATATTTAATTAATATAATTAAAATTAATTAAAAAAAATTAGAAAAAAGAAAAACTGTGATTTTGCCCCTTTTTTGCCGGAAACTTGTTTCTAAGTTTCCGGCGCCTTCCGGATGAATTTTCGACGACCAATGGTACCATTCGAATCCTCTTTTCAAGAAGAAAATTTTCATAGCTTCAATTTGAGTTTTCGTCAATCATAAAGAGTGGGCTCAAGTCACGACCGTCAAATATGTTTGCCGTCGATTCGTATCCATTCGGTCTAATCTCGGTCTCAGACCACCACTATCAGACTCGTCTCTTCAAGACGATTCTAACGAGATTTTTTTTTTTTAAATATATAAAAATAATATACTTTTAAAATTTTAAATTATTTATATATAATATAAGTTAAATAATTTGTTGAATCTAGACCTTTTATTTTTTTAAAATCTAATAGTTGAGATTAATTGATTAAATCTAACGATCAATATTTGATAAAAAAAAATATTCAATGGTCATTAAAATAAAAAATAGTATATATTAAGTAAGGGTATAACAGTTATTTTCTAAAAGATTAACACCGTTAGTTGGATTTAATGGAGAGGGAGCGATTGAACTGAGTTTTACAAAATACATGAGAGCTTTAAGCCTATTCTCATAATAGGAGGGTTTT
This sequence comes from Sesamum indicum, assembly GCF_000512975.1. Lineage (NCBI taxonomy): Eukaryota > Viridiplantae > Streptophyta > Magnoliopsida > Lamiales > Pedaliaceae > Sesamum > Sesamum indicum. The sequence goes on from NC_026153.1 coordinate 9,157,519, forward strand.
TTTTTTTCTAGACTTTTTAAAATACAGGGAGGTTTTATACATTTTGTTCTTTCATAAGAGATAATTTACTCATTTGTAATATAGATAATTTATTCATTTAAAATATTAGAAGATGACTGTTTGCATTTTGTCAATACCATAATTATTACCTTGCATATTCATGTCTTTTTATCTTGTTCTGATATTTTGATAAAAGGCCTAAACAATCACATTTTTGATTATGCTATTAATTCGTAATCACAATTTTCGTTGTCTTAAAATAAATGAATGATAAATCTATCGTATCCAAACAAATCCCTATTTTAATCCCATATTTATCTGTCACCATTTTAGCCCATCCTAAAATGTAAATACCACCTTAAAATTTGTCCTTTCTATACAACCTATCCTCAATGTTTACACTGTGTATTTATAATTTTAGACTTATTAGGTATACTATATTACCAACCATGTTTTCTAGGATTAATTACATTTTTCTTTCTTAAATTTGGTATAATTGTACATAGATTTTCTATAGTTTGAAAAATTATATCTAGTATTTCCGAAGTTTGCTTTCTTCCAACAAATAAGTCATTTCGTTAGTAAAAATTCACTATATTTGCTGATATTAAAAAAATTAACTGAAAATGGATATTTACATTTGATTGACTTATTACTACAGGTCAAGCAATATTTTCTAAACTATCTTTATAACGGTGAAAATATACCTCCACACATACATTAACGCATGAAGACGTATGAGCATAATTTGGCTATAAAAAGATTTATTTGACTTACAATAAATCAGTAATAAGTCAATTGGGGATAAATATAGATTTGTTTTCAATTTTTTTGTTAATATAAATAAATTAGGTGAATTTTGACTAACGAAAAAATTTATTTGTTAGACGAGAGCGAACCGCAACAATAATAGATGTACGTTTTTTCAAATACGGGCCATGTAAAAGTACTAATTACTAGCAATAAATTCTTGGGAGGGGGGGGGGGGTCAATAAATTCTTGGGAGGGGGGGGGGGATGTAGAGTGACTGAGCTTTGAATTCAACATCCCAACTATGAAATATTGTGTTATTAATTATTGGAGCGTCCCTCGGGAACGTGAGCTCTAATTTTAAATTTATAGGAATCTTTTTTCTTTTAATTCAAACTGAATTTTTGCACTCGAAATAAATGCAATTAACATTGAAAAATCAAATCAATCATAAATAGTTCGCTATTACAGATATAATTTCTTTACATCAATGCTTTCATTCTCAAAATATTCAAAAAATAATTAACAAAAAATAATTAACAAATAACAAATAGTTTTTAATATTATCTAATTATGGGTATAATTTTTACATTAAAAAGTTAGTGAGACAGTGTCACTAACAACAGTTTTTAAATATAGAGGACCTTTCTTTTTTATATTAAAATAGATATAACTTTGTATTTTTCCTAATTAAATTTCTTAATTTCATTTTTCAAATATCTATTTATAGTTCTATACTATTATAAAAGATAATTTTATTATCATACCAACTATTGTTCTTATTCTTTCGCTTCAATAAAATTTGATCTTAATTGTAATTTGAGTGTTTTCTAATAAATTTACTAAAATGATTCTCAAACTTCCTCAACTTTTGGTACTCATAGCGTGCGATCATACCAACAATAATGCATCGGATCCCATCAAAACTCTAAAGTTAAGTGTTCTTAGACGAGAATAGTACTAGCATGGGTGACCTCTGAAAAAGTCCTCGTATTGCATCATTTTTTACGAACTGTTACTCCCAACTTTTGACACTCATACATTTTTGAAGCCGCTATCCCATTATTGGTAGCTAACTTGTTAACTAAAATTTTAATTATTTATAATTTTTAAATATTTTTATACATACATGGAATAGAGTGTGTGTATATATATATATATATATATAATGGGTAAAAATGGAAGACCAGGCAATGCTGAACTGTGTTGTTTTAGCTTTAAACCACCTACGTCCCGAAAGAAATGGCGCCAATACCTCATCATCACATTCAACTTCAAATATATATCTTAAAAAATAATAATAATAATAATATTAATTAATTTTTCTTTTCTGAAGATGTACCAAAAATTACAACCTGGGAATCCCAGAAAAGGAATTAATCAACTGCATTTTCAGGGCTTGTTATGATCAATGAATGTGACAGCCGGCGAAGGCCCACCACCGCCGATGATACTATGACTAAGGCCATCGACGGCGGCACCTCCTCCTCCACCAGCCCCACTTCCACCCCTGATAATTCTGTCAAACCTGAAAAGAAAAAAAAGGTATTTTTTATTTATTAAATTTGTAGAATTTAGTTTCTTGCAGCTTTTTTAATTCTTTTCTTTTGGTGTCTGTATACATACATATATACATGTATGTATAAATTGAAATAAATGGGATAAAAGTCTATTATTCCAAGGATTTTTAGCTCCAAGAGACACAGCAGAGGGAACTCAATAGAGGACATTCTTCAATCATCAGATCTTGGAAATGAAAATGGTTCGTTCTTTTGTTTTCTGTTTCTTGTCCTCCCCCCCCCCCCTCCTAAAATTGCAAATTTTAATCCGATAAATATGATTAGGTGGCCATTTTAATTCTGTAGGAATTCGACCAAATTACACTTTTAGTTTCATATGATATTGGGTTCAATTTTATGAGATGTTTAAAATAGTCCTAAAATTTTAAAAGAAAAAAAAACATTTGACAGATTTAGTCGTATGCATTACATAATTTTTAAAATAGTCCCAAAATTGAAGAAACTCGACCAATTTAGTTCCATAAATCCCGTAAAATAGATAACTAAATGTGTCGAGTTTTTTAATTTTAGAATTATTTTGAAAAATCCCATAATTAATAGGACTAAATGTATCAATTCTTTTTGTTTTTTTTATTGTGGGACCATTTTAAAAATCCCATAAAATTGAGAACCAAAAGAATTGAACCCTATCTTATGGGCCTAAAGTATAATTTTTCCTATATACGAATTCATCTTGACAATTTTATTCTGTAATTTTAAAATTTTTACATATTGAGGACAAAAATGATCGAGATTTGCTAAAATAACCTGAAAAGTGGACGTAATTGACCAACTTAATTATGTGTAATTTTCCGACCATTTTTGTCCTTAATATATGAAATTTTTAAAATTGTAGTTATATATTACTTTTTGATAATCTTTGCGTTGTTGGGTGTTTGGTAGCAGAATCCGAAGGAAATATTACATCAAGAACAACAGCTTTTTGGCAGGAGGCTACACCCAGCAACATGAGAAGAGGTCTTTCAGGTAAAATCCATCCATCATCCAAAAATAAATAAATAAATAAATAATATTTAATATATGTAACCCTTCATGTGCTGAAAAACCTAAATCATTATAATATCATGTCAATTTTTTCTTACATTATAGTATAATATCCATGAACATTATTTTTACTTTGCCATATGATGAGTAGGCGATGGCTATGCTAATTGTCCTTACACTGAAGAAAGAAAACCCATATTATTCTAAAGAATTCTCGTATCTCCGGCATATTTTTATGTTATCCTTATAATCCAAGAATCTAGTGTTCGTGCAGTAGGTCGATACGACATTAATTGGATATACGCCACGTACTAATCTAGTCGAAGCCCGTATATATGTTTTCGCTTGTGTATATGTATTTTGGTAGCTTACCTAACAGAAGACTAAAGTGTCTGTGTAAGAAAACTGCAATTGCATTCATTGAATGTTGAAAAGAACTTAAGTTTGTGGTTGTTTTTTCTTGCATAGATGTTGTCACTTAGTGCATTGACCCTTACTTAGGACATGAGGGGGAAATATAAAAGAGCTGTAATGATTTGTTTTTCCCTCTCAGAACGGCATAGTTGCGCGGGGATCGAAAGCCTAAGCCTCTCGAGTTTTGATCAATCGATGGCACCGTCCATGACAGTTCAAGATGTCCGGTATGAGCTGTAACTAATCGTTCTGAGACTTTTTGAACGTATAAAATAAAAAAAGAATTGAATGTATTAAGGTATTGAAAATAGGGTTTGTTGAGAAAAAATTGTAGGATTTTCGTGGGAACGTGGAATGTGGGAGGGAACAGTCCTAACTATGGACTCAACCTTGAGGATTTCTTGCAGGCGGAGGGCTCTGCAGACATCTATGTACTCGGGTACTATATATATATGTGACTTGCTGCTGTTTAATTGTTTGAAGAGCATAGATATGCAAATGTTCATGGAGAAGAAATCCATTGGCTAAAACCATCGAGAAGCCTGTGATTTCATGTTAGAATTCATGGAATAGGAACATCTATATATATATATATATATATCAAAGTGCATCATGTAATAAAACATGTTCATCTCATGTGATTTCATGTTCGAATTCATGGAATAGAAACATATTGAAACAATACAACTTTAATCAGAAATTGAGCATTCGCATGGACGCAGGAGAATTCAGAGTCCTTGTGGCCGACGTTCTTGCGTTCAATTGATTCTTCATTCTTGTTTCTATCCACTCTTTATTACCTAGTTCGTCGTTCCTAATTATAAGATTGTTATGTTTTTTCTAAGACAAAGTGTTTTCTTTTTTTTCACATAATTTAGGTTTCAGGAGATTGTCCCACTAAATGCAGGAAATGTGTTAGTGGTAGAAGACAGCGAGCCAGCAGTAAAATGGCTAGCCCTAATAAGCCATGCCCTAAACAAACCGTTGTCCGATGATTCAAAGGACTCGAAATCCGTCAACATATTCCACAAGCCATATTTGAAAGCTCTCAGTAAGAATCTGAGGGGTGAGAGTGAACTACTCAAGGCCTGCAATTGCTCTAGGGATTCCTTGATCTCGAACCGGAGGGCTAGAAAACTCACAGACCCTTGTGGATCACCCTTCAGTTACTGTGATCCAAGCATGGATGATTTCCTCTCAATGGCTGAGATTTCCTTGCCCACAAGGCTCAATTACCAGCTTGTCGCGAGCAAGCAAATGGTCGGCATCTTCCTGTCAATATGGGCTCGACATGAGCTGGTTAAAGACATTGGTCATCTTAGGATTTCTTGCATGGGACGAGGCATCATGGGCTACCTTGGTAATAAGGTAATTGGTTTAAACATTAAAATTTTAAACTTCTCGTGCACCCTGTTGACCTGCCTTAATTTCATACGAACAAAGTACCACCATTAGGTCAGAGGTTGTCTTGTTAAAGACAAGGAGTTCAACTCAAAATAGTACTAGACATTATACGAAGGAATTCTAACGTAGACGTTATTTGCAGGGTTGTATATCTATAAGCATGACACTGCACCAAACGAGCTTTTGCTTCGTGTGCAGTCACCTGGCGTCGGGGGAGAAGGAAGGAGACGAGCTAAGACGAAACTCAGATGTAACCGAAATCCTAAAGGGCACTCAATTCCCAAGAACTTGCAAGAATCCAAGCCGCAAAATCCCAGAAAGAATCATGGACCACGAGTAAGTTCATCGACCATGAATAGCATTTAGTTATTAATTCTAGGAGAAAAATGCAAGTAACTCCCGTGATATTGTAAATGAACAAATTATCCTCTTATAAGAAAAAATATCAATTTATCTTTTGTATTTTTCAAAATACAGCAACTTACCCTTTATATTTTTTAAGTAAATTATTTTTCTTTATAATAAGAGGGTAATTTATTCATTTATAATATCATAAAACAGTAAATTATATTAAACCCTTAATTTCCAAGTCCAATTTCACTACATTGATTTTGCAATATTATGACACAAGTCCTTTCTTCACGAGTACATATATATGCTAATTATATTCTTACAACCTTGTAAAAATAAATTTTTTTACAGCCGTACGATATGGCTAGGGGACTTGAATTATCGAGTGGGATTGAGCTATCAAGAAGCAAGGCTATTGCTAGAGGATAATGATTGGGAATCCCTCTTGGCCAAAGATCAGGTTGGTGTTGGTGTATCTATTATTAAATTATTATTATTATTTTTTTATAATTTAAAATTAAATTAATTTATGGGGTTTACAAGTCAAAAAGATACTTAGCTAATACACCCCCTAAGTCTACATGATATCTCTAAATGTCAATATTAAAGAAGTCAATTCATAATGTAGCTCATTTCTAGATATATATGTACGTGCAAGTCTCCTAAGGGTTGTGGTTTCTGATAACTTACATCACAACCTTTTATTTTAAGTAATAAGTAAATAGGTACATATAACATTTATTATAAGATATATGTTGCTTTTTTATTATAATTAATTATCATAGTAAAAATAAAAACTCGATCGTGGCCAATATTAATAAGGAAAAAGTATTATTTTAGTCCGCTAAGTATGCCTAATTTTAATTTTAGTTCGATAACTATGTCCATTTTTGTTTAGGTCCAGTAACTTACGAAATTGCTTACTTTTAGTCCTCTGATAGATTTTCGGACAATTTTACTCCTATGAGTGCATATGGACTAAAACTGTCTTTCAAAAGTTGCATAGGGGTAAAATTATTCGAAAATCTGCAAGAGGACTAAAAGTAAGCAATTTCGTAAGTTACTAAACCTAAATAAAAATGAATATAGTTATCGGACTAAAATTAAAATTAAGCATATTTAGCGAACTAAAATAATACTTTTTCCTATTAATAAAGAGAAAATTACATTTTTTTACGTCCCTTAGGTTAGTCGTTTTGTAATTTGGTCTCGTTGTTTTGTAACTTGCATCCCATAATTATGAAAAAAAAAATTATAATTTTTGTCTCAAACTTTAATTATATTAAATTTCTAATAAAAATGTAAGTCAGTGCCCCTCAAGACTTAACGAAACCCGTTCCATGCACGTGATGTTTCCATCAAAAATTTAACAGCATTAAAGTTTAATTTTTGACTAAAATTGTGAATATTTTAGAGTTGTATATGAGATGCAATGTGACGAGTTCAAAAAAGTTGGGACCAAAAAGTCACAAAAAGACTAACCTGTGGGACATAAGATTAACTAATTAACTACAGTCGTAATTTTTTTTTCCCACTAATTAACTTTAGTCTACGACTGGACAAATTAAATTAGTCATAGCTAAAAATCATAAAAAATATTTTGAATATAATTGAAATCATGAAAATTATTGGTTAACGGTGTGTGATCAAAATTTAAGTTTTGGATTAGTTTTGTTTGACTCTTATGAATAGTATTAATTTATCATGATTTGTAAGTCGAGGAAAAATGCAACTTTGGTCAACTAACATAGGGTAGTGGCAGTTTCAGTCTAGGCTAATTTCAGATTTGCAATAAACGACTGTAATCTATCTAGAATGGCAAATTTGTTTCAAAAAACTCAAATTTGGCCGGAAAATTTAAATCTTCTTAATCTGTAGGTGTCATGTGCAGGTCATATGACAAATTCCAATCAAATTAGGGTTTGTTGGATCAAAATCGTCATTTTTCATAAGTTACAATCTTATATTGCAAATCTTGAATTCGTCTGAACTGAAATTACCACCATCCCTATGTTAGTGGACCAAAATTACATTATTCCAGACCAAAATTGCATTAGGGATAATGTAAATTTAGTCCACTAACTAGGTCAATTGAAAATTTGTCATAAAGGACTACAATTTATGGAAAAAAAAATGACAATTTTGTTCCAATTAACCTTAATTTGATTGAAAAGTCAATTTATGGAAAAAAAAATGACAATTTTGTTCCAATTAACCTTAATTTATTTGAAAAGTTTAAAAAAAAATTCCTCAATTTCTAAGTGTCACGTGTAGGCTATATGACAAATTTTGGTCGAATTAGGATTTTTTTACCATAATTATTATTTTTTATAAATTATAATCTTTTCTTACAATTTTCGAATTGATTTGTACTGAAAATCATCACAGACCACCCCTAAGTTAGTGGATCAAAATTGTAATATTTTCCCTTGTACGTTGCATTAATTTGTAATGTAGGAAATAGTTTGTTCTTTTATGCGATTGTTGAATTATTACCATTTTACGCTGTATGTGTATATGTCAAATTTATAATAAGAATATTAGATGAAAAATTAAATTTAAAAATAAAAGTACATACTATATAAAAAATAAAATATTTGAATTAATGAATTCTGGGAAAGAGAAGCTGGGAGAGTGTTTAGTGGGTGGAATGAAGGGAAGATTATGTTCGCACCCACGTACAAGTACTCCCAAAATTCTGATTCCTATGCTGGAGAGAACACCAAGTCCAGGAGAAAACGAAGGACCCCTGCATGGTACTTGCTAACCCCCCACCCAACACACACACACACACTATATATATAGGGAAAACTATTATTTTAGTCCGCTAAGTATGCCTAATTTTAATTTTAGTTCGATAACTATGTCCATTTTTGTTTAGGTCCAGTAACTTACGAAATTGCTTACTTTTAGTCCTCTAGCAGATTTTCGGATAATTTTACTCCTATGAGTGCATATGGACTAAAACTGCCTTTCAAAAGTTGCATAGGGGTAAAATTGTTCGAAAATCTGCCAGAGTACTAAAAGTAAGCAATTTCGTAAGTTACTGGACCTAAACAAAAATGGACATAGTTATTGGATTAAAATTAAAATTAGACATACTTAGCGGACTAAAATAATACTTTTCCCATATATATATATATATATATATTTCAAACACAAAATATTTTATTTTAAATTAAATGCGACCCATAATTTGGTATAATTAGATATAAAAATAATGTAGTTTGGAAAATTATTCCTAATATCCTAATATTTATTTTTGCCCACAAATAGATTCACTCACTAGTAAAAATTCATATAATTTGCCGATATTAACAAAAAATTGAATGAAAATTCATATATGACCTCGATTGATTTATTCCAAAATTATTGCATGTGAATTTGTTAGATATATTATACTATTTACCTTTACAATTTAATTTTAATTACAAGTGCTTGAGAACGTTGCATTTTTTGTCCCATATGTTAGGATTTTTTTCAATTTAGTCCCATGCTTATATTACATCCTATAAGTTGATTTGTTTTCTAATTTTAGTCATTGCGTGTATTTTCGTCCAATGATTAACAAAGGCTTTAGAATTTCCACACATTTTCAGTTAATTATTGGACAAAAAATGTATGTGAGGACTAATATTGAGAAAATTTTCAGCTTATGGGAGACAATATGAGAAAATCATAACAAATATGATTAAATTGAAAACGGCCCTAACATATGAGACCAAAAATGCGATGATCAAAATGCGATTTTTCCACTAGTACCTCCTCACATGAATTTGAATGTAAAGGTGTATGAGGGTAGTTTAGTCAAAAAAAGATTTGTTTAATTTGCAACAAGTCTAATATGAATTTTCATTCAATTTTTTGTTGATGTCAACAAATTACTTGAATTTTTACTAACTGATGTGTCTATTTATTAGATGAAAATAAATATTGGGATTATTAGACGTAATTTTTCAAACTCAGAAGTTTACATGTAATTACACCAAATATTTGCAGAACAATGTAATTATCCATATATTTAATAGGAAGTGCATTATACTTATTACATATTTTTCTGTATAGTATAGAAAAATATTATTAATTATATATATCGTAAGTGTAATAATATTTATGCAAATTAATTAATTGCATATAATCAAGACTAGTTCTGACAAAAAACAAATTCTTCAAAATAGGATGAGTTGGTTTTATTCCATCAAAAAAATATATTTATGGAAAAATAATATTGCATCTGATATTTTATTTATGTGTATAAAATATTTTTTTTTAGAAAAAAAAACTTTAGAAACTGAGAAATATAATCAAAATAGAGACATATCCATTAATTGCTCAAATCTTCCATAAAAATTTGTTGTAACACGACGACGGATTTCACCTCAGGTGTGACAGAATTTTATGGCGTGGCAACGGGATCGAACAATTATCGTATGTACGAGGGGAGTCGAGATTTTCCGACCACCGGCCGGTGTCCGCCGTCTTCGCGGTGGAGGTGGAGGTCAGGAACAAAAACATCAACAAGTTCAGAAAGGGATATTCCTGCGCAGGCACCAAGTTGGAATTCCAGGACTGCATGCCTCAAAGGCATAGTTTTTGCGAGTTTTAGCTATAGATCGATACTTACTAACTCACATCGACTCATATCAGATTGAATTTTCTGTTTTAAATTTTATTGTATTCTTTTATTATGTTTAATATATACGCGCTTACATGTATAAAAAGTATGTTTTTTATTTTATTCCGGAAAAAATTTTGTACACGTAGCGTGTATATATTAAATGAAATAAAAAACATGCAATAGAATTTGAAATCGATAATCCAAATGTGATGGGTTCTTGTGCTCTTTTCATGTCTTCTTGAAAAGAATTATATATAACTCTACAAGAACAAAGAATGCTAATAGAAAAAGATTAAATAGCAATTTTAAAATAATTATTACTTATATATAACTCTTCATAAATTTTTTAATCCTACCCTATACTTAAATAAATAGAATAAATTATAGGCTAAATTCTATTTTTTCCTCCTGTATTTGAGAAAAATAATTAAAATCGTCTCATCTCTTGAAAGTATGTGAACCACCCCCCTCTCCCCGTCCAAACATTGCGCGAAACCCTTTCTGTTAGGAACTAACGGAAGGTTGGTTCCACGCGTTCTATTAGGATAAATTATAGGCTAAATTTCATTTTTCCTTCCTGCGACCGCCCCCCTCCCCCCGTCTCTTGAGTTTTGATATTATTGTTTAGTTTTATTTTGAATTAATTTTTTTTATTTTTTGATGTGCATGTAGAATGACATCCTATTCAAGGAAATCCAATATCAAAAGAGAGGAATTTATGGATTTGAGGTTCAAGAACCCTAGGTGCTATTGTCAAGAACATGCCGCCATCAGAGTTGTGGGTCAAATAAAAGATATTGAAGGAAAATTATTTTGCAATTGCAGATTCGGACGTTGCAATTATTTTAGTTGGTTGGAGCCTATTAATTTTTCTGAAAAGAATTCACAAAGTACAAATTCAAGCACGTTCCAGAAACCACAAATGGAAGAAGAGGTCGAGTCCGATGCAAGAGGACTAGAAGAAAGGTTTACGGAACTAATATCCGTATGCGAATACCTAACAACCAAAATGAAGCATTTGGAGGCATATCAAGGAATGCTGAAGGCACTATGTGTGGCTATTTTTGTTATAAATATTGTTGTAATATTTAAGTGAACTTTAATGTGAATATATGTCTATGTTTTATGCCACTTGAATTGCATGATTAAGTTGCAATAAACAAGAAAACCAAATATAAATAAGTCAAACTCTGAATAACTAAAAAAAAAAAAAAACAGAGAAAAGGCTCGAACAATATTTTCTCTTGAATTGTCAATTGCTTCAGCTGCATGGCAACAGGGATAGCCTACAAGGTTAAACAACTTGCCAAATTTGTAGTGTCTGTCCCTGACGAAAGCAATAGGGTTTTGCATAGTTTTATATTTATTCTCACCAGTCCAAGACGAAAAACAGTTTCTGCATTCATGTCTCTATATCAATCTTAATAGCGGTATTAGGACAAACAACCCCTTCGTATTTCTCCATCCCTATTTTCAACTATATTCTTGCCTCAATTACGATGTGGTTAAATGATTCATTCATGTTATTGACCGGAACATCACACTTAGTATTGTGTGGAAAGAAACATCCAGCCCAATAGTGAGACTGTTGAAAGAGCAAGCAAAGAAGGTGAAGGTGTGTTCAAGAGCTGGAAACTTTTTCAGGAGTGATGTACATCGGTAAAAATATTAACTTGTAAGGGTAAAAGAGTAATTTAACATATATGATGCATACATTAAACAAATGCAACCCACTACACCGTATAATTTCAACACTACCATAAATACCAAAAATATTAATTTTTTAAGGCAAGCAATATTCATTGATTTGACTACTTTTCTTGCTCCTTCGAAAATTGCACTTCACCTGGTGGGTATTTGTGCGGTAGGTCAAATTCTCAATTTTTATCCCTTAGTAAAAACCTCGACCACATCATTGGCGCCGTCTGTGGGAATATTTACCTCGACACTGAGTATGCAAATCAGGTCTCGAGCCTTGGTGGAACAAGACCGGCCTCGCGAACAGTCACCACCCCAAGAGGTAACCCCTCTGACGCATGAGCAAGTACCCCTCAATGAGGAGATTCCTCCACCACATCGACAATCTCCGCCCGTGCCTCCCGGGAGAGCACTCCCCCCGCAGAAGTCGAAAATTATCCTCGGCTCTCGAGGAGGAGGAGCAGAGGTGGGAGGAAGTGAACAACAAGATCTCTAGGCCTGAAGTTGCACAAACTCAAGGTCATAATCTCTGCAATCGAGAATCTTCCGCACCCCCACCACCTAAGAGAGTCAAGGATTCCTACTTGTCATTGGCCGTAGATCCTCCAAGACGTAGCCCTTTTGCCCTGAACATTCTAGCTGAAGCGCTCCCAGCAGGCCTCAAGGTCTCGAATCTATCGGAATATAATGGAATAGGAGACCCACAAGAACACTTAGACAAATTTTATGCCAAGATTGATTAGTACGATCTAAGTGACGCCGCTTACTGCAAGGTCTGCCGCACTACGCTCTCGAAACGTGCATTAGCCTGGTTCAACCAACTGCCCGCTGGAACTATTTCTATCGTCGAGCAGTTGGTTCAACGTTTCTTGCATCACTTTTCCATGAATAAAAAACGTTTCGAAAACGGCTGCATCTCTATTCACCATTTGCCAAAGGGAGGGCGAAACTTTGAGAGACTACATCCAAATATTCGTGGACGCAGTGCATGAAGTTCCCCATATTAATCATGAGTTGTTGGCTAGTATTATCCAACAGAACCTGCTACCGGGAAGATTCAAGGAGTCCATAGCCGACAAGCCCCCTAGCACTATGAAAGATTTACTTGTGCGCTCCCAAAAATACATCCCGATTGAGGAGTCTAATGCTTTGGATCCTTCCCTTAGCGGCAAAAGGAAGGGTCGAGAAGAGGAAAAGGAGCCGAAAAAGAAAGAGGAACGGAAGCATATACCTCTGATGAGTGTCAAATCCACCAAAAATAATTCCTACGAACACTTTTGTAGAAGTGTGAGTAGGGTCGAATCCACAGAGATTGGTTTTAAATTAATTCTTTTAAAAAAAATAAAAATAAAAATAATTGGGAGGATTTATGATTGTGAAGAATAAAAATAAAAAAATTAAAATAAGAAGAGATAAATATATGATAAAAGTATTCCAGTTAAAGACAAGATCACGCTTAATTCCACGGTTGATCATAAATGCAAAGATAACAATTATTCATGATAGATAAATTGGTTATGGCCATTGGTACGACCTAACGACCTCACCTTTCCTTACCTTGTGGATAGTCAAGGAACGTCCGTTGACTAAATCCCTAATCAGTAAACAACCTTGGGAACGTTCTCAAGATTTAATTTACCGACGACATTAAGAACTAGAAAGGCCCAATTCTAACCAATAAATTCCTACGAGGATTTATTTAAGTTAGATTGTGCATTTCCCCACAACATAATCGAAAACTTCTACATAATCAATTATGCTATGTTACCACTAGTTATCGAACTAAACAAACAATTACGGATTTGGAAGTTCAATTGGCTAGGCAAATATTCTTGATAATAAATCAGATTATTTGTAATAAAAGCACAGAGAACAACACAAATACCAATATAAATAAAAGTAGAAAGTATAAATTAGATCTCACAACTCGTTGGATTTAAGCGTTCACCAAGTCTTCAACCGGAATAAGAGAACTAGCTAGACATGCTAATGGAAAAAAGCATGAAAAGCAAAGTAAGAAAATATTATAAAAACGTAGAGAAATCGAAGAGTTCAAAAGTTGTCTCTTAAAGTGAATTACATCATCTATTTATAATAGCTAGATACCTAGTTCTACTAGGATTAGAAGTAGATTCCTAGTTGAACTAAAAGACTTATAGAGATAAAATTATAATCATAGTTAAACTCTTCCTTCATCAGAGGTAGTCCAAGCAGTTCCAAACTCTTGGCAAAAATTGAGTTTGAATCTTGTTTGAATTTTCATCTTGGTGCTTTTCTTCATATTCCAATTCTTTTGTCTTAATGCTGCAAAATAATATTTAATTAGGAGCATTTGGTTACAAAATAGGCTAAAATATTATATGAAATAAACACAAAATGCGATCCTATCAAATATCCCCCCACTTAACCCTTTGCTCGTCCTCGATGCAAAGAAATAGAGATAAAATAGTTGAAGAAGTTCATTCCAAATTTTATGGATCGCAGATGAAAGTAACAAGTAAGAATCTAGTTAAGTGTTCAAAGAATGGTACATCATATGATAAAAGACAATTCAACAAGCTTCAAACAAGTTTTCACAAGATGATCTTCATGAAAACTAAATATGGAAAACAAGTGGACTATGCTCTCATATCTCCCAATCTCTCAAGTGTTTTTGGTTGAGTGTTTCGCTCAAATGCTTGCTATGAAAATACTTCACTATAGGCTTGATTATACACCATAATCTCCACCACTTATAAATATGCACACACTTGAATCAATAGGTCTTATATTTTGGTTGTAATGGGGCTTTGGTTTAGGGGTAGGAAGAATTAAGAAGAAAATGAGGTGAGAATCCAAGGAACTATATTAGAGTACCAAGTAATAGATGTAAGAATCCAAGCTTCTAACAATTGATTTATCTCATGCTCTTTCATGTCCCACTTTCCCGGACTCGAACTATGCCTTTCTTTCAAAGAGAGAATTTTCTTTTTCCTTTTTTTTTCTTGCCTTCTTTGATTTTTTTTTCTTTTTCTCTTTTTTTTTTGAAAGTATTTTTTTTTCTTTTTTCTTTTCTCTCTTTCTTTGTCTATTAAGGCATAGAACAAGATTGTCACGTGACATGTTAGCTCATAAACGTCCTTTACAATAATTGAGATATCCCCACACTTAATGTCAAAATACATACTTAGAATACATCTTTATTTCCTTGACGCTCTATTAGTCCTTGAAAGGGCCAAACAAGGATAATAAAAAGACGGTAAAAGTTTGTTTATACTTGGGGTCTCATAACAAGGAATTGAGACTTATAAGGCTCAAATGGGCTTACTATAGGGAATTGCATGTGGGTGGTCTTTTAAGATAAAGGGGTTTTTATCCTAGTGCCTTTATCATTTTCAAGTGTATGCATGGAGATGTGGTCTCGATATGGTTCAAAGCAAGTTCTAGGAAGATAAAATCATGAGGCATTGTCTCTAAAGACAAGAAAAATTGTATATTTTCATGAGTGTATAAGCTCAAAATTCCTCTCTAGGTAGGTTATGTCCATCAATTTTCCACATTCAATTTTCAAATTAAATCACCATTTGCAAAAACAAGTTTTTAACCGTAAGTTGTCAAGAGTCATTAGATGCACACCCTTATCACATATTACCAAATTATTACTTGATTAGCATAAGTCTTTGATCATAAAGCTAGTAAGAGGACAAGATAAAAAAAATATTGGCTTCAACAAATATGGAAGGGGTAGTAAGCATCAATCAAAATAATTAATCCATCAAGACTCATTTTTCTACCAAAGAAATCAAAACACCCTCCCCCCACTTAATTCCACATTGTCCCCAATGTGATAAGCATACATATCTAGGACGATAAAATAAGAGAAAGGGATAAAGAGAACGTCCCTTAGTGATTCGGGTGGAACTGTAGCAGCTCGAGAATTGTGAGACCTTGGATGAGAGAAAGAGTTCCCTGTGGATGCTCATACCTTTTTACCTGCAAAAATCGATTTTAGTGGTATAACAACATTCACAAGAAGAGAGAAATAAACAATTGAGAACAATAAAAAGATATGGGTTGCCTCCCAAGAAGCGCCTTTCTTTAGCGTCTTTGGCTAGACGTTGTTGTGCCTTAACTCAAATAAGTTGGACACTCTAAATCCACTTCTTCTATGTAATGCACCTGGTGATGGTGTGGATTTAGGAAAACTTGGCGGTCCATGGATGACTTCTTCCTTGAACTTATTTTGTCCTGAAAGATTTAGTTCTTATAAGTTCTTGGACTCGAGGTGAGGCTTTTGGTAATTGTTGTCTTAAATGCTCCTCCACCATCGAACATAGTATTTTTTTGCACCAAATGATCAATAAAATCAATAAAAAAAAATAGAATGCACATCATTAGAATATTTCATGGCACCACCAATTCTAAAACTCATAACTTCATTATCAAATGCCATAGAGAGAATTCCAGCATCAACATCAATTTTGATTTTTGAGGTTTTAAGGAATGGTCTTCCTAGCAAGATGGATGTAGAGTTGGAAAAAATATCTCCCTTCATATCAAGCACATAAAAGTCAGCAGAAAAACCAATTCATTAACTTGCACAAGAACATCCTCAAGAACTCCTTTGGGGTAAACTACGGAATGATCGGCAAGTTGAAAAACGATCCCCGTTTTTTTCAATGGGCCAACATTCAAAGATTCATAAATGGTAAGAGGCATAATATTGATAGAGGCAACCAAATCACACATTGCTTTTTCTATTCGAATCTTTCCAATTTTGCAAGGGATAGAAAACGTACATGGATCATTGCATTTAAGAGGTAGTTTTCTTTGAAGAATGGCAGAAATATTTTCTCCCATACTTACCCTTTCATTATCTCTCAATTTGAATTTGTTGGTGCACAACTCCTTGAGAAACTTGGCATAGCGTGGTATTTGTTTAATTGCATCAAGCAAGGGAATATTTACCTCAACATTGAGTAATGTTTCAAGGATATCCTTATCCTCTTCCTCCGCTTTGGACTTGGCAAATCTCTCCGGGGAGGGAGGTTTGGGTACGAACACCTTGGGATTTTCCTCGCCGGCTTGGTTGAATTTTCCAACTTGTTTTGGATAAATTTCGAGTGCATCCTCTGTTTCGCCCTGCTGTACGAGCCCACGCCTAGTGCTATTTTCGAGTTGTAGCTCTTTTTCACTGCACAAGGTAATAGCACTAACATTTTATCTAGGATTAATAATAGTTTGGGAGGGAAACTTACCTTGAGACTCCAAGCGGCTGACGGAGGAGGCCAGTTGGCTCATTTGGGATTCCAAATTTTGTATGCTCAAGCGGGTTTCTTGTTAGAATTGTTGGGTGCTCAAGGAGAGTGTCTTCACGATATCCTCCAAGGGCATACCATTATTGGAATTGGTTTGAGGTGGTGGTGGTTGTTGGTGTGGAACCCTTTGAAAATTTTGAGGTTGATTACCATACCTCAAATTTGGGTGATCTCTCCATCCAGGGATATAGGTATTGGAAAATGGGTCATATGTCCTTTGTTTTTGCCTAGAAAATCCACCAACGACGTCAGCATGTTCGGTTGATTTTTCGTGAAGTGTAGGACAAGCGTCGATGTAATGCCCCGAAGATGTACATATCCCACAAGTCTTGACTTGTTCAACAAGAAAAGTAAGTTTATCTGAACGTTCATCAATAGAAGTACTTACCTCGTTTACCCCTTCGTGGGGGGTTGTCGTTTCTACTACCAAATTGTTGATTATTAGCCGCCATGGTTGTGATTAGCTTCCGTGCTTCAGTAAGAGTTTTGTCATACAAAACACCTCCACTAGCTGCATCCACCAAGCTTCGGTTTGCCTCAGACAATCCTTCATAAAAATATTGAATTAGAAGATGGTCGGGAATTTGGTGATGAGGGCAACTCTCCACCAATTGCTTGAATCTCCCCCAATACTCATAGAAACTTTCACTAGAGAACTGGCGTATTCCACTTATTTCCTTTCTGATGTTTGTAGTCTTTGCAGCGGGGAAGTAGTTCTCAAGAAATTGTTTCTCGAGCTCGTTCCAACTAACAATAGATCCCGAAGGTAAGGAGTAGAACCAATCTTTTGCTTTGTCACCCAATGTGAATGGAAAGGCCCTTAACTTGACTTGTTCTTCAGTTACTCCTTCAGGTCTAATGCCAGAACACACCACATGGAATTGTTTGAGGTGTTTGTGTGGGTCTTCACCTGCAAGGCCACGAAAAGTAGGAAGTAAATGAATTAGGCTAGATTTAAGTTCAAAATCAACATTTAAATTAGGATATTCGATGTAGACTGGTTGTTGATTTAAGTCAAAGGAAGTCATCTCTTTGATCGTTCGTTCCAGATTTTGAGTCATGACTTCGTCTTTAGAGTTGTTAGACGTGGACACGTCTAACTCAGAGTCTGCTGCTGGTTTGGAAGAAGTAGAAGCCTCTTCCTTGTGTTGCTTGGTTTCTTTTCGGAGTCTACGAGCGATTTTCTCGATCTTTGGGTCAAATTCAAGTTTACCTGTACGAGAAGAATGTGGCATAAAATCAAGTAATACGAAAAAGAAATTAATTTAATGATACCAATCCCCGGCAACGGCGCCAAAATTTGATGGGTGTCGAATCCACAAAAAATAATTCCTACGAACACTTTTGTAGAAGTGTGAGTAGGGTTGAATCCACAGAGATTGGTTTTAAATTAATTCCTTCAAAAAAATAAAAATAAAAATAATTGGGGGGATTTATGATTGTGAAGTATAAAAATAAAAAAACTAAAATAAGAAGAGATAAATATATGATAAAAGTATTCCAGTTAAAGACAGAATCACGGTTAATTCCACGGTTGATCATAGATGCAAAGATAACAATTATTCATGATAGATAAATTGGTTATGGCCATTGGTACAACCTAACGACCTCACCTTTCCTTACCTTGTGGATAGTCAAGGAACGTCCGTTAACTAAATCCCTAATCAGTAAACAACTTTAGGAACGTCCGTTGACTAAATCCCTAATCAATAAACAACCTTGGAAACGTTCTCAAGATTTAATTTACCGACGGCATTAAGAACTAGAAAGGCCCAATTCTAACCAATAAATTCCTACGAGGATTTATTTAAGCTAGATTGTGCATTCCCTACAACATAATCGAAAACTTCTACATAATCACTTATGCTATGTTACCACTAGTTATCAAACTAAACAAACAATTACGGATTTGGAATTTCAATTGGCTAGGCAAATATTCTTGACAATAAATCAGATTATTTGTAATAAAAGCACAGAGAACAACACAAATACCAATATAAATAAAAGTAGAAAGTATAAATTAGATCTCACAACTCGTTGGATTTAAGCGTTCACCAAGTCTTCAACCGGAATAAGAGAACTAGCTAGACATGCTAATGAAAAAAAGCATGAAAAGCAAAGTAAGAAAATATTATAAAAATGTAGAGAAATCGAAGAGTTCAAAAGTTGTCTCTTAAAGTGAATTAGATAACCTATTTATAATAGCTAGATACCTAGTTCTACTAGGATTAGAAGTAGATTCCTAGTTGAACTAAAAGACTTATAGAGATAAAATTATAATCCTAGTTAAACTCTTCCTTCATCAGAGGTAGTCCAAGCAGCTCCAAACTCTTGCCAAAAATTGGGTTTGAATCTTGTTTGAATTTCCATTTTGGTGTTTTTCTTCATTTTCCAATTCTTTTGTCCTAATGCTGCAAAATAATATTTAATTAGGAGCATTTGATCACAAAATAGGCTAAAATATTATTTTGTCCTAATGCTGCAAAATAATATTTAATTAGGAGCATTTGATCACAAAATAGGCTAAAATATTATATGAAATAAACACAAAATGCGATCCTATCAACCTCCAGCGGGGTTTGCTCACTATAGCCCCTTGAATGCTCCCAGGGGGGAGAAATTAATGGTGACGGAACAGCAAAGGTTAATCAATCAATGGCCGACAAAGATGAAAGATAACCCCAAAAGACTCAAATCCGATAAGTATTGTTGTTTTCATCGAGACAGGGGACACACGATGGAGGAATGCCATCACCTGAAGTATGAGATAGAAAAATTGATCCAGCAAGGATACTTAAAGGAATATGTCAACCACTATCCACAAGGACGCCAATTTGACCATGGGCCAAATGTACCAACTCCTCGTGACGATAACTATTCCACCACAAGAGTCATCTTGTGACCTCAAAAAGATCAACAAGCCACGAAGGAGTAATTCAAAGTTCATGTAGCGGAAAAAATTTTTTTTTGGCTATTCACTTGTAATAGGAGAAAACTCGAGTAGTAGCTCAATATATCCTTGTCCCCTTATGATTTTCCCTAAAACTTTGTATTCCGAATTTTAAGTAATGAAGTTAGTTTTCTTGTCGTAGTCCCAACAAACGAAACAAATTTATACATAGAGATTCTTGAAGTTTCATGAGGACCCTAGAGGCAAAAATCGTCATTGTCATATAGGAAAAAGTCGCTATGGCCCCGGGACCCCCTAAACGGAACTTTCATTGAGATCCTCGTCAATAATGTCGTCCGAAAAACTTTACATCCCATTGAAGTTGGTAAAAGACCGACTCCGAGACATGAAGTATCCTTTGAGGCAACATCCCCTTATCAAATTCTTGAGGCAATGTCGCCTCATAAAAATATTGGACTCGAAAAATTTTGCCCCCCCTTCCGAAGTTGATAAAAACCTAACTCTGGGGCTTGAGCAAAAATATCCAAAATTTATGAATATGGAGTACTATCGAGTTACCTACCAAAATTTTCAACCTAATGGATGGTGAAAAAATCACCCCAAGAGGCAATGTCCTTAAAAAAAAAATTACACCGCTTCATCTCTTCCAAAGTCTTCGGGGGCTCCATCACCAAATGTAAGAATTGTTTACGGGGAATCTCATCTGTTGAAGATGACGTTGAATTCCTCAAAATAAATGAAAGAATTCGGTACAAAAGATAAATAGACTCTGAATAACCTCTACCAATAGAGAAAGGAACAAATATTGACAAAAAATATTGGATGGTGTAGTGGTTGGGGTTCCCACTTCCCATCAATTTGACCTGGGTTCAAAACCCATGGGACGCAACAATAAGCGATCCTCCTCCCAACACTTGAGGACTTGAGCCGCAGCACCAGGTGCCAGCTGGAGTGGGCTCGCGTGGTCGAGCTCGAGGCAACCTGCTCGAGCCCCAACACCCCCAATGAGAATTATAAATAATAAACGACTACCACCCATTCATCCAATCTCATGTATTAATTCAATTTAGAAAAGTGTTTACTCTTGGACAAAATATTACACCGGTTGTGCATATCCATCGGAGGGGGGGGCTGTATGATGTACATTGATAAAAAATATTAACTTGTAAGGGTAAAAAAGTAATTTAACATATATGAGGCACACATTAAACAAATGCAACCCACCACACCATATAATTTCCAACACTACTATAAATAACAAAATATTAATTTTTTAAGGCAAGCACTATTCATTGATTTGACTACTTTTCTTGCTCCCTCGAAAATTGCACTTCACCTGGTGGGTATTTGTGCCGTAGATAAAATTCTCAATTTTTATCCCTTAGTAAAAACCTCGACTACATCAAGGAGCAAGTGAAAAATTTCTCAGTCATCATCAGTACTCTGCTGTAGTTTCTTGTTTAAATACAGGGAAGAAAACAGTGGAAAAACAGAAAAATTAACCAACTCCTAACTAACTAACTAACAGTACACGTAGGCGCCAAATGGCATACACATCATGCCCAGTCAGCAACTTATAAAGGTGTTACACAGACAAAGAAAAAATGTAATCATAAAATACGCTTTTGCTCGTCTTCTTCAAGCTACCACTTCTTCAAGTTGCAAGAAGTAGCTGTAGCTAGAGCTGCAAATTTGCCTAACCAAGATGCCATTCACGAATGTCCTCCTCAACACCCCCCCCCCCCCCCACCCCAACCCCCCCCCCCCCCTCCATAAGGTGGATTTGTGAATCCCGTGAACAAGCCCAACTTGCCTAGCAAACCAGAGAAAGAGCGATGAGAAAGAGATTTGGTGAACAAATTTGCAATTTGATCATTACTGCGGACAAAGACCAAAAGAAGAAAACCAACTTTATAACAATTCCGCACCACATGACAATCGATGTCAAGGTGCTTCTTAGTGTGTTTGTGAAAAACGGGACTGGCCATAATATGCAAGGCCGCTTGATTATCATAATGAAGTGGGATAGGATCAGAAACAGAAATTCCAAAATCACGAAGAAGGTAACTGAGCCATTCCAGTTCACAAGTAGTCGCAGCCATACTGCGATATTCAACTTCTGCCGACGAACGGGACACCGTAGATTGCTTCTTAGTCTTCCAGGAAATGAGGGCAGGGCCAAGAAAGATTGCAAATTCAGTCAGGGAACGACGGGAGTCAGAACAAGCGGCCCAATCAGTGTCACAAAATGCCCAGAGTCGAAGAGAACTCGAAGAAGGATAGAAGAGACCCAAGTCTAGATAACCCTTCAAGTATCGCACCAAACACAGACCAGCTCGCCAATGTGAACCACGGGGGCGTTGCAGGAACTGACTCAATTGCTGCACCCCATGGGAAATGTCTGGCCGTGTAAGGCAAAGATAGAGCAGACGTCCAACGAGATGACTATAAGTGGCTTGAGGCCATGAGGTTCAAAATGGACTCGATGGGTTCAAATCAAGTTTGGACCCTCGTAGACCCACCTAAAGGTGTTAAGCCTGTCGGGTGCAAATGGGTCTACAAACGTAAGCTTGGAGTTGATGGAAAGGTTACAGCCTTTAAAGCTAGGCTCGTGGCAAAAGGATACACTCGATGACCCAAGTTTGATTTCTAGGAAAACTATTCGCCCGTAGCCATGGCCAAGTCGGACATCCCCTATGCTTCAGCCATAGGAAGCATTCAGTATGTTGTCCAATACACCAGACCCATGTCACGTACGCTTTGAGCAGGACAAATAGATATCAGGCATGCGCCGGGGAGACGCACTAGGCCGCAGTCAAGACAATACTTAAGTACCTGAAAAGGACTAGAGATATGTTCTTGATTTACGGTAGTGGAGAATCGATATTAGAAGGCTATAGCGATGCTAGCTTCCAATCAAACGATGATGATGCCAAGTCTCAATCGAATTTTGTAGTCAAGCTAAATGGTGGTTTCCAAGCAGGATACCACAACGGATTTCACCACGAAAGCTGAATACATAGCTGTTTCGGAAGCAGCTAAGGAAGCGGTTTAGATGAAAAACTACATCCAAGAGTTGGGTATGGTACCTATTATTGCTGATCCTGTAGTTATTTTCTATGATAACAACGGGGTGATAGCACAAGCAAAGGAACTGAAACCTCATCACCATTCTAAATATATTTTTATATGCTACCATCTGCTTAGAGAGATGGTGAGGAGAGGTGACGTCAGGATGGACTGAGTCAGCTCAGCAGAAAACACAGAGGATCCACTTACTAAGCTGATGATGCAAATTGCCCATGCTCGGCATCTGGATAAGTTGGGTTTGAGGTCAATGGGTGATTGGCTTTAGGTCAAGCGGAGATTGTTAGAATATGTGACCTAAAAACCAATTGGATTGGCATGCTTGTAATCTATTCTGGCAATAACTCGATTTTATGTAATATAATTGAGTGAATAAAATGACTATTCGCTATTGGCATTTCATTTGTCGTCTTCATTATATTTATGTTTGCATTTCTTACAAACATCACAACAAAACCCATAAACCACCTTGCACAACCGTGTAACAGTTGGACTGCGCATTAGATGGCGGTCATGAAACCAACTGTTTAAGGTTGGGTCTGAAATATTTCAAGTCGAGGACCTCGAGAATGGCTATCCAAGTGTCCTATGGAGACTTGCATTAAGAGTAGCATTCACTTGATGAGTACTGTGTTTCATCGGTGATAGACGTGGACGTTTATGCGATCTTAAAAATGTCGATTGACTAGGTGTCGAATCGACTGAACTGATTTGCGGGGAAGCCTTAGAGGCTTGGTCGGTTGACTTGAGTACCTAGGTCCGATAGTACAGGAGTAGTCCTTAAACTTGAGGAACCACGGTAGTAATGTGCATGCGATGACTGTATCTTAGATTTGTGCGAGAGGTGATCGTGTATGGTCATCATAAGTCTTGTCTAGTGCATTCAAAGTACGTAGCGAGGATTGTGAGTTCTAAGAAGAGAATTCGTCCTCTGTAATTTCCCTCACTAAAGTTACTCCACTCGGCCGGATCCCCTCTTGTACACACTTGGTGTTTTTTTCTCCTCAATTCTTTTCTAACAAATTGAGTTGAGAAGGTCCCTAGTTCCGGAGTGGTGTGGACGCAACTTTAGAGGATTTCTATGTTGAAGCCTTGCGTGAACGGATCAAATGTAGGAGGTTAGAAATCAAATCAAAGTAATTCTTGATTTATGATTTATGCCCCTCTCATTTATTAACTACATCGAACCCTCGGGAACTCCAAGGGTACACCCTTAGAACTATGATTTTATTGCGTTTTCATTTTAATTTACGCATTTATTATCGTTACTTCTGCTAGTACGTTCCCGGGCCAATCTACTCTTACTTCAAGGCGCTTTCATAAGTTTCGTCAAAAATCATAAACCATGAAAAAAATATATAACGGTATGGACTTTAGTATTCATGGTGTTATCATAAGGATTCAATGATGATTCCCATTGCTATATACATATCTGTTGGTATTTTGTATGATTAATATAAGACAGAATATTTTGCAATTTATATCGATTCAGGATCAGGAATTCGCACAACAAAATCAGGAGTTTTTCTTAGGGAAGCTATGGAAACCTTACCCGTTATTGCAGGCAGGGATTTTTTAGAGAAAACCCTAATACTCAATAAGGGTATACGGGAGACGAAAATCATGAATAGAGGAGCATTTGGGACACCTTGTGCAGGGTGAAAATGCCTTCTATCTACTTTCATAATGCAGGTGCTGATATTTTGCTGGGAACAATTTTATTCAAATCTTTGCAAAATATGTGAACAACATAAAACTATTGATTTTTACGACTAATTGTGGTAGTGAGATACAGATTTTGTGAACAGAAAAGGCATTTAACAAGATAATGTCCATAAATTTCACAGCAAACGTGGTGATGATGCCAAATTAACCTGTCCAAAAATGCTGAATAAGAGAATTTGGTAAAGCTCTTTTGTCTTTCATACAATAGGGACTCATCCATAGCTATAACTTCTATGAGTACTTTGAAAAAGAAATTAAAAACCTCAATGAAACATTATAGGAGATAAATTCGCTAGATATTAGCGGAGAAAGCAAGCTCTCTTTTGAAAATGTCAAGAGACTTATCTAGAGGAATTTTAGCGAGAACCCTCTGGCATGATGGGATAGGAACAAAATCAAAGCTACTCCGAAGGTTAAAGAGAAGTGAAAATACAAGTATGTTCAATACAAGCCTATCCAGACGAACATGGAGGATTAGAAGGACATGCAAGAGATTATGAAAGAGCTTATCAATTTCGGACTCATTGAGCCTGGAGTCTTTGCATGTAGTAGCCCTAGTTTTCTAATAAGGAACCATGGTGAGATAAAAAAAGGTAAACCCAGGTTGGTAATTGACTATCAAGGCATTAATAAAATATTAAAATTTGATGGTTATTACATTCCCAGTAGAAAATACTTAATCGATTGCATTAAAGGTGCTAAAGTGTTTTCAAAATTCGATTGCAAATCTGGATTTTACCAAATTAAGATGGAGAGTGAATCAAAAGAATTTACTACAATTTCCACACCACAAGGACAATATATCTAGAATGTGCTTCAAATGGTTTAGCTAATGCACACCAGATATTTTAGAGAAAAATGGATAATCTTTTTAAAGATTATTTTGAATTTATGTTTATGTATATCGACGACATATTGATTGCATCTAAGAATATGAAAGATCATATTAAACATTTTGAAATATTTTCTGATGCATGCCATATAGAGGGATTAGTGATTTATGAGAACAAAGTTACCATTCTTGTCAATAAAATTGAAATTTTAGGAATTCTTATGGACGAGATAGGTATTGAGTTACAGGAACATATTATGAAGAAAATTCGCAATTTTCCAGATGTGCTCAAGGACAACAAGCATTTGCAGAGCGTCTTGAGTGTTGTTAATTTTGCAAGTATCTTTATTAAGGATCTTGCAAGATACAGGAAGGATTTCTGACCGCTTTTGAAAGAAACAAAAAGTTCAAAGTGGAATTGGGAGGAAATTTACACTCAAATGGTTCGTTAGCTGAAACAGATTTGAAGTAACCTGCCAAAACCTGTCATACCACAAGACTCGGATGAATTGGTAATCTACACAGACACCAATAACTATAGATAGGTAGCAATGCTCATTAAAAAAACTACTACAGGGGAAGACCTTGTGGATATATAGGAAAGTTATTCTCAAAAAAACAAGTCCAAACTTGGCATATTAACAAGGAGTTCTTTGCAGTTTGGAAGACTTTTAAGAAATAACCTTTATTCTTACTTGTTACAGAATTCAAGTTAAAAGTTGATAATCCAAGTCAACTTAGTACCTCTAGGGTCAAAGGAGAGAGGTTATCCTTAGGCCAATTATAGGCACCTCTAAAGCTGATACTAACATACTGATATCTTCTTCTTCTGCTTGGCAAGTTTACCAGCAAATGAGGGAAAAACTAATTTCTCGCAATGGTGTCAATCCAACCAAGACCATCATTGAAACATCCAAAAAATATAATCGAGTCTGGATGTTAGAAGGGTTCAAACCAGAAGATATTTAAGAGTGCTATGATTTGGGGGCACTAGCTTCAGTTCATACTATGTCTCCAAATTTTTCAAAAATCTGGAAACTTCACCGAGTGGATTAGTGGGGCAGTTCATGATTCTTGGCAAAATAGCCTCCACTTGAAAAGAGGAGATATTCTTGAGTTAAAATTCATATAAGTAGGTCCAAAAATAGCAAGAAAGGGGTCTCATCCAGCATTCTATTTTATCAAGCTGCAGAGGCCAGACATGGTAGCTTTCAACAAAATTAAAGTTGCCTTAGGAGAAGCTCCACTAGTGTCAACTATAAGTGAAGATAATATTTCCACCAAGAGAGCTTGAGGTCTATGGGTCTGTCTCATCGAGATAGACAGTCAAATATCCCTTTAAAATATTTTGAAACAAATTAAGTAGACCATTCCTATTAAACTCCATAATAGGGAAGAGTATTGAGTTTGCAGAATGCATGTTCGAGAAGAAGAGACTACTTATATGGAAAAACAAGTTGCCTACAATCGAGGCTACGAGGATGAAGATATGTAATACGTTGCAAGTTTCCAAATCTTTGTAGTTTTAATTTTTTCAATTTTATGGGGGTTTCCCCAACAAGTAGAGTCCTCTATATGAGAGGCTAAACAATTGTCTCCTCCTATAGAGGAAGAAATATCTATGCAATATTTTCAAATTTTCTTCACTAAAAAAAAAAAGGCTTCTGTTCCACTTGTTTATCCAAAATTATTATTAAGTCTCTGTTTTTAAATATCTTTTACCCCCTGAGGTAGGAAAGGAATTAAGCTGTGTTGTTTCGTTGTTGAAGGAGCTAAGTGCCTGCAAACCATCAGCTGCTGTTGTGTGGTTGTAAAAAGTCCGTAAAATGGAGGACCTGGAATACCCAGGAGCAAGGCGATCAAAGCAAAATATGAATTTATAGAGGCTTAATTTTATTATCGGAAGCATGTTGGGCGAAACTAAGAGCATAAAAATGGACTATAAAGGATTTATCATCAAAAGGATAAAATGGTCAGAGGGCAATAAACGCTCAGATCTGATATATATAAGGCATAAATTGCCACCCCTATTTATACAGTCCTTGTTTTGCCACTACCCTATAGATATGGGGCAGTAATTGCATTTAAGCCTATAATTAAATATATATTTATAGTATAGTTTTTAATCAATTCTAGTATTTTATATTTAAATGTAATACTATAATTTTGAAAACAAATTATAATTTTTTTCTTTAATTCTTTAGTTATAGATCATGGCTCATAGTTCGGGACCTGCTCCTCCAGGATGTGGCCGAGGTCATGGGTAGGTGGTTCCACCACCCGCTACTATTGTTTCCCATGCTATGGAAACATGGACACTATCACCCCCGCTATTAGAGTCCACTTCGGCATCTCAAAGCCTGGAGGTGGATCTAACAACGATGATTCCATTAGTCCCTTGGCCTAGCACATCACATGTTGGGCCATCAATTGCCCCCCTCCCCATCTATCACCACATCCCCCATCCCATCCTTCATAGCACCACCACTGCCACCAAGCGTGTGTCAGTATATCAGCCTCTCCGACGGGAGGTAAAGCAAATAAATTGCTTTAATTTTTTTTCCTTGCATCTTTCTCAGGGGATATTGATTAATTATTTTTTTAGGACAGATCGAGATTTCAACAATGCTATTGGGGATATGGTGCGCACCCATATACCCCATCTGTGGCCTAGATACAAGGACGTCCTTCTAAAACACCAGCACTTATGATTCTAGCAACTTATGGTGAATAATTATTATTTTATCTTTTAAAAAGATATTACTTTCGACTAACAATTTTTTTGGCCTCTCATACTTTTAGCTTAAGTATTACTGGGATTGCATCGACGACGACATTTACAAACTCTTCAAGATATTTGCCAAAAAATACAGGCGTTGTTAGTTCAGCGAAGCTAGGAAGACACTGGTCCAACTGTTGTGATTAACCAAACGAGATCTAGCATCAGTTGTAGGAGTACGGGGGCTCCCCCGGGTATTAGGAAGACGGCACGAAGAATAAGGTCAATCATGGCCATTGTGTACCACAGGGATCATCCTACGTTAGGATGCACAAAATGAAATTAACTAGTAAATTCTTTTTGTAAAACAATTATAAATAATTAATAAATATGGTTTAGTTAATAAATTATAGTCTAAACGATCTTCATTTGTTGCAAAGGAGACATACTTCGGTTGGCAAGCCAAATCTGGTGGAGCTTTTTCTAAATGCTACAAGAAGGTCGACAGTAGCTAAAGCGAGCCGAGGGCGGAGCAGGTGGCAGTAAGTACATAAAAAAAATATAAAACTTAATTATTTGATTGTTTACTAATTAAAATTTTCTTATTTGAGGAGATCTTCCAAAAGCCCAAGCTCCCGCCTATGGGCATGATTTTCCTGTTTCTTCAATAGGCTCGGTGGCCCAAACCAAACAACAAAAGTGGATCTCAACTATCGGTAGCTCGAACAAGGTCTTATATTCGATTTAGGCTCAAAGGCCTACACGTTAGCTGTGGGACCATCATAAAGGATTACATCACCACCGCCATCGGCACAAACCCCAAATCCATAGACGATCGACCTGAAAAATCATATGGCAAGGATGGAGATAATGATGCCTACACGTTAGCTGTGGGACCATCATAAAGGATTACATCACCACCGCCATCGGCACAAACCCCAAATCCATAGACGATCGACCTGAAAAATCATATGGCAATGATGGAGAAGATGATAATACATATGATGATGCACTTACCCATCCCTCCAGTGTCCTAGCATTCCCATCCTCAAGTAGATGACCCTGTGCAACTAACAAATCTGGTGATGACGACAACTAATACGAAAAGGCTGATTATATTAGGGCTTTTTTTAATATTTATTTTGGTATTATTTTCTAATTAATATATTATGTTATTAATTCTAGTTTTAATATTTAATTGCAGTTCAATTTATTTAATTTTTCAGTTTATAGAATTTAAAATAATAAATTTATCAATTCAAATTCAAATAAACTATTATAATAAGAAATGTAAATTTTAATTATCAAATTAAAATTTAGAAATATTAAATTAAAAATTAAACTAATTAAAAATAAAATAAATTAAAATAATTCAATCTAATAAAAAATAAAAAAATTAATTTTTTTAAAAAAATATAGCAGATTTTATAATCGATATCGTCACAAAAATTAACATCATACATAAAAAAAAAATAGCTGAAAAAAAAAATCCAATGCAAAAACAGCCACAAAATGCAACACAAATTATGCAAAATAACCCGCACAAGCAATGGCGCTGCAAACTGCGTCTTAAATTTGTCCCATCTTTTAGGTGTTAATCATGGAAAACCGCCACAAAAGTTCTTACAGGTTTGAGATGGGCGTGCATCACAGAAAGTCATTGCAAAATGATAAAAAGGAGTCATTCCAAAGTTCGCCACAAATTCATTGTAAATTTGGCTTAAATGCAATTACTGCCCTGTACCTATAGGTTAGTGTCAAAATAAGGACCGAAACTACGGGGGTGGCAATTTCACCATGTATCTTTTCAAATGTGTGTGATTTATGCCCTCCAACCAAATTATCACCATTTACCCTTTTGATGATAAAGCCCTATAGTCCATTATCATGCACTCAGTTTGGCCCAACATACTTACGAAATAAAATTAAGCCTCCATAAATTCATACCTTGTTTATACCGCCATGCTCTTAGGTATTCCAAGTCCTCAATTTTACTGACTTTCTCCAACCACATTACCGCAGCAGATGGTCCGTAGGTACTTGGCTCCTTCAGCAACAAACAGCATAATCCTATTTCATGTCCTACCTAAGTGCGTAGAAAGCATTCTAATATAGAGAATTAATAAAATTTGGTGAAACAGGTTGAAGAGAAACCTTACTTTTATTGAAGAAATATATGAAATATTACATGGATACTTCTTCCTTTATAGGAGGAGACAACTATTTAGCCTCTCAAAGGTAAGAGGACTTGACACTATGGGAAATCCCCATACACTAGAAAATAAAACATAAAACTCTAAAAGACTCAAATATTTATGAATTGAAGAGTTGGAGAAGTAGTCTGATGCTCCTCATCTGCTTCTGATCCTGCTTATTTATAATAGCTCGCGGGCTTCAATTTGGACTTCAAACTTATTTTGGATGACATCATTAAATTCGCCATCTTCTTTGTCTTTCTTCTTTCCAGTTGTTGGTCATGATAGCTTGTCGACCATGTGCTTGCCAGCTTGTTACCACTTCTTTTTAATTATTGTCTTACTTGTCCTTTTCTACCGACAGCCCTGCTTTTGCTTTTTTACATTATGAAGATTTTTCCTCTTCTTGTAAAAATTCTTCCTTTTACCCTTGTCATGTTTTGGTTACGGATTCTTTTGGGTGACCCGAATTATAGTTCTGAATAGAGGCTTTTCTTGTTTCTGACAGCAAGGGCATACATGGTTATTCTATTGCCCAATATGCAACAAACTGCATATCTTAATCCTTGTAGCCTCAGCTGCAGGTAGCATATTCTCCCATATTCTCTTTTTCTCGAATAAGCACTCCGCAAACTTGGTGATCTTCCCTGTCATGGAGTTTAATAGGATTGATCCATTTAATTTGTTTGAAAAAAATTTTAATAGATACTTTACTTTGTCCATCTCCATGAGATAGACACATAATCCCTAAGCTCTTCTAGTAGAAATGTCATCTTCACTTATGGATGATACAAACGGAGCTTCTCCTGTGGTAGCTTTGATTTTGTTAAAAGCCACCATATCTGGTCTTTGAAGCTTGATGAAACGGAATGATGGATGAGACTCTTTTCCTGAAGTTTCTGGAGCTACTGAAATGAATTTTAACTCCAAAATATCTCCTCATTTCAAGTGGGGGTTGTTTTGTCATGAATCATAGACCGCCATACTAATACATTCCGGAAGCTTTGAAATTTTTGAAAAACTTGGTGACATAGGATGAACCGAAGCCAAGGCTCCAAAATCATACTATTCTCTGATATTATCAAGTTTAGACCCCTCTAGCATTTAGACTCGATTGTATTTTTTGAATGTTTTGATTATGTTCTTGCCTGCGTTTACTCCTCTGCGAGAAATTAATTTTCACACATTTGCTAATATACCTACCAAGCAGAAGATGAAGATATCAAATAGTTAGTATTAACCTTAGAGTTTTCAGTCATTAGCCTAAGGCTAATCTCTCCTCTTTAACCCCAAAGGTGCTGGGTTGACATGAATCTTTAAGAGTTTTTATTTCCTGTGACT
The DNA here is from genome assembly GCF_000512975.1 of Sesamum indicum. Taxonomy (NCBI): domain Eukaryota; kingdom Viridiplantae; phylum Streptophyta; class Magnoliopsida; order Lamiales; family Pedaliaceae; genus Sesamum; species Sesamum indicum. The sequence continues at coordinate 9,189,425 of NC_026153.1, forward strand.
CAATTGTTGCTTTTTAACAAGAGTCTGTCGATGGCCAGCGGTACTTGAATCCGCAGCTATAGGTATAGAGTTGTGTACTCTAATCGCAGGTTTAGAGTTATGCTCTCTCAACTCGCGAGTCATCACTAATGGCAGATGCCTTACGTATTGGTTCCATGAGATCGTTCAATAGCAAACTAAAAGCCAGGATGGTACTTCTTATTATGATCTGGACAGTGTCTAGATCTGCTCGTTAAACTTGGCCAGCTATTTGGGCTTTCACCATTAACTGTCCAAACTTTATATCAAGCTCCTCAAGATTCTCCTAGAGATACCTGAGCCTAAAATGATGGAGTTTGCTTCAAATACCTCAATCTTTAATCAGGAAATCTGCAAAAATATTTTCATGAGATTTTATAACAATAATATGGCATTTTGTTTCTCATCTGATAATACGAGTTTTCTCAATTTTTTATTCTAATTTTTTTTTTAAGAAAGACTAACGTTAGTATTATCAACCTTTAACGTAAATTCTTTACCAAGTAAAATAATGGTCATTTCTTGAATGCCTTCCAAACTGCAAAAAAATTTTTCTCGTTGATGTGTAAAACTTAGGCTTGTTGTTCTGTGAACAATCCTCATGTATATCTACTAGGTTCTTCCCCTATAGTAGTCTTCTTCATGAGCACTGCTGCCCATGTATAGTCATTGGCATCCGTGTAGACTACCAATTCATCCTCACCCTATGGTACGACAAGCTTGGGCAGGTTATCGCGAAACCTCACGAACCCTCTGAGTGTGAATTTCTTCCCACTTCCACTTTGCACTTTCAGTTTCCTTCAAAAGTGGTCAGAAATCCTTTCGATATCTTACAAGATCTTTGATAAAGATTTTTGCAAAATTCACGACTCCCAAGAAGCTCTACAATTGCTTCTTTTCTTTGAGAATTTCAGGAAAATTGCGAATTTTTTTCCTCAATATGCTCCTATAACTCAATGCATGTTTTGTCAATAAGAATTTCTAATAATTTGATTTTATTGATTTTTATAGTAGATTTTTTTTTTTTGGAAAGTACTAAACCTTCTTTATAGCATACATCAGAAAATATTTAAAGATGTTTGGTATGCTCTTTCATATTTTTAGATACAATCAGTATGTCGTTAATGTAAACAAACATAAATTCAACATAGTCTTTAAAAAGATTATCCATTTTTCTTTTAAATATCTGGGATGCATTAGCTTGTCAATTGGGAGCACATTCCAGAAATATTGTCATATAGTGTGGAGAATGCAGTAAATTTCTTTGATTCACTTTTCATCTTGATCTGGTAATATTCAGATTTGCAATCAAATTTAAAAAACAGTTTTGCTCCTTTAGTATAAAAGTGTTCTCTACTGGGAATGTAATAACCATCAAATTCCAATATTCTATAAGTACCTTGATAGTTAAAATAACTAAAATGGGTTTACCTCTCTTTATCTGACCATAGTTTCTTATCAGAAAACCCAGGGTTACTATAAGTTTAAGATTGATATGCTCCTTGATGATCTCCAGCATATATCTTTTTTATCCTCCATGTTCATCTGGATAGGCTTGTATTGAACATACTCGTACTTACATTCCTTTTTTACTTTCAAAGTAGTTTCGATTTTGCTTCTATCCCATCATGCCAAAGGGTTCTCTTTGAAATTCCTCTGGATAAGTCTCTTGATACTTTTTATAGAAAGCCTGCTCTCTTCGATTATGTCCAGTGACTTTATCTCCTACAATGCTTCCTTGAGGTTCCTAATTTCTTCTTCAGAAGCCTCATAGAAACTATTGCTATCGCTTAGGCCGTGTTGCGTAAAAGACAGAAGGGTTTTACCAAATTTTCTCTTACCTGCATTTTCGGATGAGCTAATTTGGCCTCGTCATAATCACCATATGTGCTGTGAAAATTTATGGACAATATCTTGTTAAATGTCTTTTCTCTTCGCAAAACCTGTATCTCACTAACACAGTTAGTAGTAACTATCAATAGATTTTTGTGGTTATCCTGTACATATTTTGCAAATGTTTGAATAAAATTATTTCCTAGCAAAATATCTGCTCTTGTATCATGAAAATAGATAGGGGCAATTTTTCCTATACCAAGGTGTTCCAAATACTCCTCGAGTCATGATTTTTGGTTCTCGTATTTCCTTACTGAGCATTAGAATTTCCTGTGAAATATCCCTTCCTGCAATGACGGGTAAGGTTTCCATAGATTCTCTAGGGAAAACTACAGGTTTGCTATGCAATTCCTGATCTTGAATCAGTATAAGCTGCAGAGCATTCTTTCTTATATTGATCATAACATACCAACAAATTTATATAGTGAAAAGGGGTTGGTCATTCAATCCTTATGGTAACATCATTAAGACTGAATTTCATATTGTTACTTTTTTCTCCCATGATTTATGATTTTCGAGGAAACTTAACCCCAAAGTCATACTCTCATTTCTCGTCGTGCAACACCTGCAACCATGATCCAATGGTCTACTATTTCTAGCATAACTTCATATTTACCAATATCAGGTTGCTGTAAATGATATAAGTGTCACAAGAAAAATAATCTTCTTTCTAAGTAATGTCAAATACAACTTGAATTTTTTTCTAGTCTTTAGGGCATCTAAGTTTTACGTTATCTACCCGAATTAACTGAGGAGTTAAAGCTTTTAACAATTCTTTCTCCTTACCTTTGTGGCCTGTAATCCTATCTTTCGTAAAGGACATCTTGCTATTAAACTCAATTCTAGAGCTAAGTGTTCGATTTAAAACTCAGTGATCTTTTATCACTATATCATCACTACCTATTCTAGGTTTTCTAATTGGATCTGGTGTCATTACCTTGGCGAATTCCTTGAAAATTCTAGGAATCTCAATATATTCTTTTCTAAGAAATAAATCGGAATATGTGTATTGAAAAGAGCATAAGCTATTCCATAGGTTATATAATATGATCTATTTCCTTCTTTCATAAGATCTTTTCTCTTAAAATCCTGATGAAGTGTTAGACTTTGCTGAAATCTTAGTCTGCTAGGTTGTATGCAATTCTAGAATGAATATCTAACATTAATTTTCCTGCAAACAGATTTTCTATCATTGTCCCAAGACAACCATCTCTTAAGTTGATTCTTCTATCCATTATTGATAAATATATTTCTGAATCAATTCCTTCCTTAAAAGTTGTTTTTATTACTGCTTCAATCGTTCCTATGTGGATCCATTTCATAGTAGCAACTACTTCTTCTTTGAGCCTACTTATTTCTTCAAGAATTTCTTCCTTAGGAATAAGTTGTATTTCCATCACATTACTAGTAAATTCCATAGGAATAGCAAACTCACTTGAACTTACTTTGTAAATTATGTGACACTTCTTTTGGATTAGTCCTATTTGGTTGAGGACTTTACCGATTCCTCCAATCCTAAATCCATCATATGGGCTGAATTAGAGTCATGATGCATGATTCTTTCCATGGTTTTGTTTGATGTTGTCATCCTTGAAAAGAATCCTGGTAGGCTTCAGATGTTTGAAGCCTATCTCTTTCGTTCTAGTTATTTTAACTCGATTGAAAATCCATCTGCATGAATCTCTATTTCTTCCTCATAAATGCTTTCATCTTAAGGAAGGTCTTGGAATCGATACATGGGTACCAAATCGCCATAGTAAACTACATCTATGATATCATTCGTGGCTTCAAATTATAATTCACCACGTTTCTACCAGCAGTCTAGAGATATATATCCCTTTGCTCCGTATGTCCAGCAATTAGTCGTTGAAACTTTCATGGAATCTAGTATGGGCTCCTCTGAAAGTTCTCCTTGAAGGGGTTTTCCTTTTGGATCTTGCATCTGTTCGTCTAGATCCTTCGGATGAAGCCCTTGTTGGTCCAATTTTTTGTCCAGTTTTGTATGATCTGACATTTGATTTGGACCACCATGATCTCCTTCGGAAAAAAGATTTGCTAGAACTCCTAGGGTAGGAGTCACTGCTTTGCTTCCTCCTCTTCATTAGCTCGCTTGATTCTCCTATAATTGTAGAAAAATCATTATTATTGAAAGAGAGAGGTGTTCGTTTGATCTTCCCTCTTAGTCTCTTCATGTTTTTCTATATAGATATTTGATAACACCAATCCTTCTATTTATCTTTGAGGAAAGACATCCTACTTGCTACTGAATCCAATTGTCCTTCAAGTACTTTGTATGATTGGATCAACATTTTCCTCCATAGACTATAGATCTTTGCAAAGAACATAGGAGTTGTTACTTCTGTTGCTACTCCACCCTAGAAGAAATACTTGTGAAACCTACTGCTCATATACTTCTTAATTCAAGGCCAAAGAGAGCTTGTGCGTATTCTATAACTTTTTATATTATACTTCCTTCGAAGTATCCATCTCCGATAAAGTGTATATTGATGAGCTTTCCTAGCTTTTCTGCCATGGTACTTCTAGATTCTCCAGCAAAGGATATTGGCTTTACTATATTTGGGGTATTATCACATCCGATCTTCACAGAACCCTCCGACCTCAACTCCAATAATCTTATGAAGTTTTCTTGAGCTCTAAGGTAGTTGTTGCTATCTTCAAGGATGCAACCCATTCATCTATCAATTTCTCGATGTTTCAAAAGTCAATAACATCCAGTTTTGAGTATAGTGCCGTATGGATTCAAGGGCTAGAGCATGGTTCTTGCCCAAGGTGTATTTTTAGGCTTTCTCCTTGGTTTTTATCTTTATCTGGTTCCCACAGACATCGGGGTGGCATAGGTGTGGAAATTCGTACTTTCTCTCATTGGATTATCTGATGAAGAATCATTTGAATCTTTACTTCCTTCGGCGGTGGCAATGCTGGAGTGATTTCATTCGTTTGACATTGACTAAGTCCACAATCCTGAGTTGGGAAAAAGATTGAGCTAATTTTTATAAATCCAATAAATCTGTCCTCGTAACCTCCACTATTTTATGTATTTGATGGCTTCAAGGATTAGATCTTCTCTAGTCTTTGGCTTTGGAATCTCCATCGTCTTTTCCTTCTGATATAAAAGAGATACTAGTCCAAAGGCATCCGTGGTTCGTTCTTGTCGAGATCTAGATGTTTCAGAGTTTTTCCTCTGGTTTCTCTTTAGATCTGTAACATCAGTCTTCAGATCTGCAAGATCCTTGTGTAAATCTGGGAGAATTTCTTCCACCTCGTGGCTCAAAGATTCTATTATCATAGGTATATTCTATGTCCATAGTCTTGAACTATTTTTTGGATCTCTCTTAGATTTTGAGAGATTTTTGAGGTACCTGGATCAAGTTCTTTCGAGCAGTTCCTCTAATCATAATTTATAAAACTGTATTGGTGAAGGAATTTATCCATTCCATTTCTCCTTGCTAGTACTCTACTATGGGCTTCAGTGGAGTGTAAAGCGCCACAGCGCATTCCCTGGTAGTATCTGACAGACCTAGAAATTCAGCATCCATTCCTTTTCTTCGTCTAGCGTGAGAAGAGTTGAGTCAATCCTTTTCGGACTATTGTCACATTTTTCAAGAATTTTCATAAGAAAATTCCTTCTTTATATTTTCAAAATTTGAAAATATCCCCTATTTTCATTGTAACTCAAACTTTCGTTCGATTCATACTTTTGAAAAGCCTCCTCCGTTAGTAGTAAAAATATCTAAATGCAATATAAATAAATATTTCTTTTGTAAAAATAGTGAAACAAGACTAAATTGCTCATTTTAAAATTATAAAGGGGTGAAATTGTCATTTGTTGTTTAGATTCAGTTGGAGGGTAGAAATTGCCGAATTTTTAAAGTTATGGGCACATATTGCCAGGGTCAAAGTTACAGACCTCAAAATACTACCACCAAATTATAGGTCAGTTTTTGTAATTAATCCTTATAAATTTAATTCAACTAATATTTGCATATTAGACAACATATAACACCGTCCCAAGTCCACATCAAATTTTTTACGAATTTATTTTTCCCATCACAAAGTTTTTCCGACACTACTAGCAAGAACGGGCATTTGCCCGTGTCAATTTTGCCCCAAAATCCGTCGGCTCATTACAAATTAATTCATTTCTGTTCCAAAAACCCATCCCAAATACTTCACCTTTTTCACTGAGCTGTCTCATTTTCACCAAGATCATTGGAAAACCCATCTCAAATTTTGAGATGATTATGTCCCTTGCTAATTAACCTTCCCAAATGACGAACGGCATTTTTGTGACTGTTTTTGCGACAAAAAGTGGCGAACATAACCTATCATTCTATTAAATTTATGAAAATTATTATTGTGACAAAAAAGAAACAAGAAAATTCCTCATTCAATTTTTAGACTTGAATACCAACTTCTTATTTCCAAAATATTAAACAACAAACCTAAGATGGAAACAATATCATTAAAAAATGTGGATAATTATTTTCTTGATTCCACTTTTTTATATATTTATCAAGAAACTAACACAACACAATCCGACTCCAACAGGACGAGAGAAAAAGAGGAAAATCAGGTTCATTATGCTAATTTATGGAAAAAAATTTATCTAAATTAAGATTGATTGAACCGAATCAATCATATGTGTAAATGCAATTCACATATCATGTGATTCGTTCACATTGGCGGTTTATATGAACTAGAATTTCCCATCTGTACTGTACGGCAAGCAGTTTCCGGTGGCTCCTACATGTCCGGATAAGCCAAGTCCCAGACAGAAGTTGCAGGTTCCTCGTTTAATAACTCCTCAAAAGGCTTAGCATTCAAATCCATGTTGCCACAAGCCGGATCCAACGGCAGCTGTGCAATCACATCCCAATAAATTCCCGGATCCAACGGCAACTGTTCAGTCACCTCACCAGGCGCCTCTTCTCCACCTTCGTTGAAGACATGGCTGCCCTTTTCCTGTGTCATCTGTATCAAATCACTCGGCTGCATTTCCCTCTCTTCAGCATGAACGAAACTTAGCTGTTTTTCAAGAATCCCACCAACAATTTCTTGCCCGTTTTGAACAACATCATTGTCCCTGTAAATACACATCCACGTCTCGTGATTAGTTCTTGAAGTCTTGTCAGAAAACGCCCATTCTATGCAACTATTTGGGCACTTGGAGTTCTGGCAAGTTTAGAGAGGATCGAACGTCGTTTCTGGATCGAAGCTGCACTTCCTCTTCTCACCACTGCCGATCAAATTTGATTCAGTTTGACCTCCTGTCTTCTGTTGATCATCTTCGTTCTCTTCTGTAATTCTGAGTGCTTTCTCAGTGAGCTTCAGAAGGACTTCTTCTTGATTCACAACCTTAGACCAAGTAGCTGTGTCTCTTGCAGTCATCTTGTCCTGAAGAGTCTTGGACTGACTCACAACCCTTCTCATCCTGCTTAGATTCGGGGCCATGTGTTTGATGACTGCAGCCAGGACAGTGACCTTCCAGGCCTTCTTCAGATCATGGGGCTTCCGGTACGGCGGCGGCCCGTGTTCATGCGCCAATCCTTGGTCGCCCCACCAGAGCTCATTACCTTTCGGCCACCACGGCGGCGGAAGCCCTCTCTCAAGCGGGAACCGCCGCTGCGGGGGCACACAGTGCTGCATCAGGGCAGAAAGGAGGGAACCCAGAGTTGTGTCCTGCAATTCTTCAAGCAAATGCATATACGAGGTGGGATCCAACTCGAAGTCTGCGGCGGCGGCGGCGGCGGCTTCTTCCACAATCTTGGGCAAGAATGCAGCGATGGCCGCCGGGGCGTGCTGGTCGAATCTAACCTTTTCTTTCCACCACTCCCGCAGACTATCCGACGAGCCCGTGACCGGCTTCCCTTTCTCCGACACGATGCCGTACACGAATCCCTGAGCATTGCAAACTTCCATGATCTTGACCATGTACTTCAGGATTGCGTCTTGGGCCCTGGACATTTTCTTCCGCCGCGATTGCTCGAGCTTGGCCGCGGACGGCGGCACGTCGACGTCGCGCTTGGCCTTAAGCTTCTGCATGCGCATGCGGTCCTTCCACATCCGCTGCTTGAGATCATCGTAGCTAATTCCTTCATCCTCGCTAACATCCTGCAACTCCACGGAGCTGGTCGGACTCGGTGGCCCGATTTCGCCATGAAAATCCACCATTCTATTTTGTCTTTCTGTGCAATTAACCCAAAGAGTTTGCTTTTGTGTTGGTGGTGATTAAGTAGACGTCAATGGCGGTGAGGAAATTCGTACCGAAGAAACTAGAACAAGTTAAGAAAGTACGTAAGTAATCAGAACAATTTACGAGGTTGATGGTGGGTCTTGGATAGATAGTATGCAATCATGTCAGAAAAAATTGGGGTTCTTGGTTTGTGGTGGGGGAATTCAGGGATTTCGTTGAGGAAAATGAGGTTGCGGATGTGAGCAGTGATGAAACATAGAGGAGCAGAGAGGTGAGTCAGAATTGGTAGGAGGGCTGCATGCATGTGAGACACATGGGGTTTAGTGTGGCTTTGCCCCCATGTCACCAATTGGAAGCTCTTATCATAGTGCAAAATTGTTCCCACCACATATATACCACCACACCACATATATATATATATATATATATATATTTTTAAGTGATAAAAAATTTTATTTGGAATAATTATACTCTCTTGTCCTCATATTTGATATAATAATACGTAACTTACTTAATAGTTTAAAAGCTTATATCTGCCTAACAATTATCCCTCCATTAGTTAAAATTTACTAAATTAATTTATATTAACAAAAAGGTTTAAATAAAAAATAATATTTGTCATTGCTTGATTTATTATTACCTTATTATAGGTCAAGCAATCTTTTCTCACTAAACTACCCTTATAAGGGTGAAGATATAAATCTTCACGTGCATTAACATGTCAAGATATATAATGATAATTTGATTTAAAAAAAAATATTTGAATTGTATAATTTACTACTAATAAGCCAATCGGAGTAAATATTAAATTTTTTTATCTAATTTTTTATTAATATCAATAAATTCTATAGCACCTCCTACTCGCTACATCTAATTTTCACTATTTCATCCTTTCTTTAATTAAAACTCATTCTATAGGCAATTCCCTTTCAACCTGTAAAATAAATTCTAATTTATCAATATAATATATATCACAAAAGATAATAGATACCACCAAAAGTTTATATTACCCATACTAGATGTCTTCATGTACATAATCTCAAGGAAAATAATATCACAATTTTTAAACACCAACCCGATAAGAGACTAGAATATTTAACATCAAACAATCAAAAACTCCGCCTTCAGATGTCATTGCTGACCCATCTAATAATGACGACGGCGCAGCTCAAAGTCCAATATGACTAGTCAGTGTGTCTATCTCCTGAAAAGTACGTGGCAAGGAATGAGTTGTCTACTCAATAATTATAGTTAATCAGTCTATCTACATATATATATATATATACCAGGCAACGATTTACGTACATGCCGTCACATCGACTAACAGTTATTCATCATATAGCAACATCAAATATAAGTAGTAATACATACTCACAACTGTAAATCAATCCACGACATAATATTTGATGTTATCGTTTATTACTAAGGACCCTACTTACTCTAATTGGAGTACATTAGTCAATGGTTTCGCCGGCCATCATCATTTCATTATCATATCATATACAACACAGGATATCCGTTGTATGTGATATCCCTACACTCTTTTACTCCAGCTGTGTAGCAATATCAGCACATGACATCAAAACAAACATGGTATCCCCACACCACCCCAGTATTGTAGCTAATAGCATAGGATACCGCCGCTGCCCGGAATACCTGGTACCTTACGTGCCATGGTACCTAGCTTAATTCAGATATTTTTCATATCTCATCATCAATCACATCATCATAAACCATTGATATGTTCCCAATTAGGTAAGCACCATCTTTTATTTCAATTCACGATCATCATTCTTCTTTATAATAACTCCCAATTTGATTTTATACAACAATCAATTATACAATCATCACATAATCATATCCTGCATGTCCCTACATTACCATCACATAATACATAGTAACAATTTCACCGATGTTATGGTAATCTAACAAATAATCCACAACTAATTATATAAACAATCAATATACGAAATTCACGTATATAAATATAGATTCAGGTTCACGATCACATCCAAGAAAACAATATATATAATATATGCAATACTACACATATAGCTATATATAAATTCAATTAGCTATACTTACCTTGAATCCCGAAGTGCTTCGATTTCACGAGGGATTGCTCAATCCTCTACTTTATCGTCACGTCCTATAATAAATTATTATACGTATAATCAATATATATATATATAGAATATCATAAACCCTAAATAAAATATTATATAATGTTCGTACATTTATTACCAATCTTTTAATATTCTATTTATATTAAAGTCCAAACCCATGTTCTATTTTATTTTAGATAACTACACTTTCTAAACTTCTCAAAAATGTATTTAATTTATCAACTAATTCATAAGAATTCATTTAATCAAACCCCTTATATATTTATAACTATCATTTTTAATAACATCTCTAAATGAGATTATTATTGAACCTCATCTTCCCTCTCTAATAACATAATATTTCTTAAATATAACTTCCGAATCATTTCTATGAATTTTCTGTCAATTTATCGTTGCTATACAATTTAATTAAGCAACAATACATAGAATTACATATTTGATTAATCATTTCGATGGAATTGTGTAAATTAGCTATAATAATAATTAAATATAATAAATCTAATAATTTAATTAACCAACTACATCATTTTTAAATCAAATGTGATATTTAATTCGACACTAATTTAAATAGCCAAAATCATAAAGAACTCCGATTAAATAGTATATCGGTCAATATGAAAAATATTTAATAAATAGAGTAATTAAATAATATAAATATATAAATTATTAAAAATAAAAATCCAAAATCCGTACCTCTGCTTTCCGTAATTGCTGCGTGGGTGTGTGTGTTCAATTAACATACATACATATATATATGTTAAATGATTGGTGAGGCGGTGCAGCACATGCCACTGCCCACCATCTTTTTTTTTTCTTTTTTTTTTTTAAATTCTTTTTAAATAATTATTTTTACGTCCTTTCTAATTTTTTTAATTAATATAATTTGTTCCCAAATATTATAACGAACTTCAATTTAATCCATTCAAATTTTATTATATCTCAAATTCAATCTATAATTTATTGACTAATAAAATTTAAATTTTTAATAATTACCAATTAGTCTCTCAATTATGTGAAAAATTCTACGGATGTAACAAATTCGGTAAATTTTTACTGATAACGGGTAGACTTATTTATTAGATAGAAGTAAACATCTGATGTATTAAATGCAATTTTCTAAATTATAAAAAATTTATGTGTAATTATACCAAATTTCATAGAATAAAGTGTTAATTATCTCATCATATTTTGCCATGATCGCAATGTTCATCATTTTAATAGTGCAATATTTAAGTACAGGATTTTGGTCCAGTTATTTAGGTCATTTGGCTTTTTATCCTTTCAATTTCTAGCATAGTATTATGATCCTGATTTTTTGTTTTATTTTCACGCTTTCAGTACCTTTGTTTACCCGAGTTCACACCCACCTGTGAGACGGTGAAATCCAGGTAAAAAAATGACTGAAATTATGAAATTAAAAAGATACAAGACCAAAATACTACCATAGAAAGTTAAAGGATGAAAATAATGGTAGAAATGGGCCACTATATATGAACAAAAGACCCTATTTTAAAATGTTGTGTGAGAAGCACATGTATTTTTTGGCGAGAATGATCAACTCCCACGAAAAAAAAAAAAAAAAACTAAATTCACGAAAATTAAAAAAAATATAAAAATAAAATATTATCCTAAAAAGTTAAAAGGATAAAAATATCAAATAACTTAAGTTACGGGACCAAAATTGCATTTAAGCCTTTAGGCCAATATTGTCATTATGTATGATTAGCTAAAAAAATATTCATAAAGTTGTCCTTATAAATATTTACACTGGAAAAAATATAATTTTAGTTCTATATATTATAGAGGATGACAATTTTGGCCTGCTGAAATTAAATTTTGTAATTCGGTCCTGTAATTTAAAATTTATAATTATGTAATTTTTGCAATTTAATTCATATATAAATCGTATGTAATTTTTTTTTACCAAATTAGCAAGAAGAGTCCTAAAATCGTGAATTCTTAAAACTAGAGCACTAAAATTACCATCCTTCAAATTATAGGATTAAAATTGTATTTTCTCCAATAATTAGTGACATGTTGTTACTAAAAATACATTACTGATATTATCTATATATAATGATAATAATATGCTATTCTTGTTACTGATTATTATATTATAACAAAAATAAAATTATTATTAATTAAATTGTATTTTCAGTGACATAACTTTTAAAATTAACACGTAATATTTTATGATGAATATTATATTTTGGTATTGTGATTTTTAATCGTTTATCTATATGATGTAGATATATATATAATTGGGGTATATGCTGTGATATCTGAAGATGGTGACTTATATTGATGAGGATTCTATTAAAATAATGAGGTCGCAAAACTATAGTGATCGTAGTTGGTCGTTGGTCGGTACGGGTCAAGATCATATCAGCTGGGTCTGGGTCAGGTTTATCCGGGTCCGACCCGTGTAACGACCCGGACAGGTGGCGTACTGAGGAGGTGCTTAGTCATTGCATGGACAATCTTGGAGACAACACGCGTCCGGGAGTAAGACCCACAAAAAGCCCTATAAATAGCCCATGTCACAGCAGCAAGAGGTACATTCACTTTCACTAATTTAATCGCAAATTCTGATTGTCAATTTATTCCTCGACTCTCACTGACTTAAGCATCGGATTATCGTCATTGGGACGAACCCGACTAGCTTCTTTGTCTTATCCTAAGGTTTAGCGAATTCCGGAAGGTGATGTGGTAAGATCGCGGTCATTGATCGTGGTCGCACGAAACGAGCCAGATCATATTGGCGCTGTCTGTGGGAACGATTGAGGATAAACATTAAAATGGAGAGACAGTCGAGAGATAATATTCCAGAAATTGAGGGAACCCCAAGAGTAGAAGAAAGAGTTATTCAAATAACACAAACAAAACTTCAACGAATGATGGAAGAAGCTGGGAAATATGCTATCACCGCATACGAACGTCAAAATGTTGTGCCAGCAGAAAGGGAGATAGCAAGGAGAAGGATGGTGAGAGAGGGAAGTGGAGAGAATATCAGAGGGTGTCAATAGGAGGGGACCAGAACCCAAGCGCATAGTCGCATCGTTTGAGGTAGGCTCGAGTAGTCGAGCAGGCAGTCAAAGACGCGAACCTGCAATCTCATGACCCAAAGTGGATAGTGTGGGAAGGCAAATTCACATGCTAGGAAAACAAATTCATGAACTAAAGAGAAGAGGAGAGCTGGTCTCACATAATAAAAACTCACCATTCTGCAATAAAATATTGATGGGAGTCGTGAATGCTAATTTTAGAATGCCAGACATACCGTAGTATGATGGAACCAAAGACCCGCAAGAGCATGTGTCTGCCTTTAATTTAGTAATGAATTTTTATGGACAGTCTAATTCTATCAAGGCGAAGTTGTTCGTTACCACATTGACGGGTAAAGCTCAGGAGTAGTTTACCAGTCTACCAGCTGGTAGCATAGAGTCCCATGCAGAAATTTACCTTTCATTTTGCCAGCAAAAGAAAGCAGAAGAGGTCTGCGACCTACCTCTTCACTATCCGATAGAGAGACAACGAGACATTGAAGAACTTCATGGGTAGGTTCAATAATGAAACCTTGTAAGTGCAGGATTTAAGAATAGACATGATGGTGAGCATCTTGATACATGGATTAAAGAAAGGGCCATTTGCCTCTACGTTAGCCCGGGATCCACCATATCAACCAAAATACCACAGGTATACTCCACTGAATACAACTAAGACCAAAGCACTAATGATGGTGGAAAAAGCTGATGTCTAGAAATGGCCTCGCCATACCCAGTTTACACTAGCGAAGAAATATTCCAGTAAATATTGTAAATTTCATCGAGAACGGAGGCATGATACGGAGGAGTGTTTCCAATTGAAGGATGAGATAGAACGATTAATCAGGCAGGGGTATTTTAAAGATTTAATCTTACGAGGTCATGAAGCTGAAAGCAGTGCTCGAAAGAGCAGATCTAGAAGCCACGATAGAGGACAAGGGCGCGAAAAACATTAAAGGAATGAATCTAATGTACGAGATAATGCACAAGTAAAAGGTGTGATTTATACCATTGCAGGAGGACTTGAAGGTGGTGACTCAGGGCAAACTAGAAAGCGACAAGAAAGATTCAACCCCAGGAACTAATTGGTCATGAATGTAGAATCCGAGGAAGAAATTGTATTTGGAAGTAAAAATGTTGCGGAAAGGATCGGGTCGCAGAACGACCCCATGGTGATTAAAATGGATATAGCAAATTTTGTTGTCCACAAAGTACTAGTGAACAAAGGGAGCTCCGCAGATATCATCTTTTGGGACATGCTGGTTAAGATGGGTTTGGATAATGCAAAGTTAGAACTTGTGAGAATGTCGTTGGTGGGAATTTGAGGCACTGATGTAGAATCTTTGGGAATCATCGATCAGCCAGTTTCATTAGGAGAAGAGCCAAAACGGAAGATGCTAATGGTTAAATTCCTAGTCGTGGATACCCCATTTGCATACAATGTTATTTTGGAAGACCAGGGCTTAACTCCTTTCGAGCCATAGTTTCAACCTACCATCTTAAAATGAAGTTCCCAACCAAAACGGGGGTAGGTGAGGTCGTCTGCAAGCAGAAAGAAGCGCGAAAATGTTACAATTTATCCCTGAAAAAGGGTGAGAGTAGTGACAAGAAACACAAGTTGGAAGACACGAGTGGAGATATCAGGACAGAGGTGAAAAAGCTAGAAAGAATCCATCCAATCGAGAACCATAAGTTGGTAGAACTGGTGGCGGGAGATTCAGCTAAGACTACGCGGATAGGATCTCAAATGGGAGAACAACTGGAAACCCTCATGATTGCACTATTGAAAAGTAATGCTGATGTGTTCGGTTGGAGCACGTCAGATTTTCAAGGAGTTGATCCGGAGATGATAGTACATCGCTTGAATGTGGATCCAATGCACGACCTGTACAACAAAAGAAAAGAAACTTCAGCGTGGAAAAAAATCAGATTGTAAGGGAGGAAGTTGAAAGATTACTGAAGGCGGGTTATGTTTCAGAAATTCAGTATACAGACTGGTTGTCCAAAGTAGTTGTGGTACCGAAACCCGGTGGTAAATGGAGGGTATGCATTGACTTCACCAACTTGAATAAAGCATGCCCTAAAGATCCATATCCATTACCTAGAATAGATGCTCTAGTAAACTCGACTGCAGGGTATGAATTATTTTTAATGATGGATGCCTATCAGGGTTACCACTAGATCTTTATGGACGAGGAGGACAAAAGAAGTCATCGTTTATAACTGAAGGTGGAATATATTGCTACAACGTGATGCCCTTCGAACTGAAAAATGCTGGTGCAACGTACCAACGGCTAGTGAACAAAATATTCAAAGAACAAATTGGAAGGACTATGGAAGTCTATGTGGACAATATGTTGGTAAAGAGCTCGAGGTCGCATGATCATTTGGCCGATCTTGAACAAGCTTTCGTGATAATGAGAGCCTTCAGAATGAAGCTCAATCCAGCCAAATGCACTTTTAGGGTGATTGGGGGTAAATTTCTAGGTACATGGTCAGCGAGAGAGGTATTGAGGCAAATCCTGAAAAGATAGAGGCCATTCTGAAATTGAAGTCGCCAATCACCGTCAAAGAAGTTCAAAAGCTTACTGGTAAGCTCGCATCCCTTAATCGTTTCATTTTTAGATCATCAGATCGCAATCTTCCATTTTTTAAAGTGTTAAGGAAAGCCAAGAAAATTGGACTGAAAAATGTGAGCAGGTATTTCAAGATTTAAAAACTTACTTACACTCCCCACCGTTACTGGCGAATCCAAGGGAAAATGAAATGCTCTACTTGTACTTGGTTGTTTCTGAAAATGTGGCGAGCTCGGTGTTCGTGAGGGAAGATGAGGGGGTGCAGAATCCGGTTTACTATGTAAGTAAAATGTTGCAAGGAGTTGAGAAAAGGTACGCTGAAATCGAAAAAATAGCGCTTGCGTTAGTGGTGACTGCTCGCAAACTGCAACCGTACTTTCAGGCTCATCGAATAATAGTGTTGACCAATCACCCATTGCAAAATGTGCAGGCACGACCTGATGCTTCTGGAAGACTTGTGAAATGGGCGGTCGAACTGGGGGAATACGATATAGAATATCAAGCATGGACATCAATGAAAGGATATATATTGGCAGATTTTGTGATCGAGCTCGCAGGGGAACCTAAGTCTAGCCACAAGATAGAAAAATGGAGGGTTAAATTCATTTTGACTCCCTGTGATATATCAAAATGTCAAAAATCCCCCTATGAAATTTTTAATATAAAAAATCATCCTTGTGTTATGAATAAATAATCACACCGCCCCCTGATCAATTTGAACCTATGTTTTAGAAACAATGACTAAAATACCCCTTCTAGTCAACGGTCAAACTAAGTTTATTTATATATAATTATTTTGATTTATAATATATATAATTTATAATTATTAAAATATACTTATAATATATGTAATTATTATTTTTTATAAAAAAAAATCAAAATAAAAATTATAATCCCCCAACCAACCCCCCCTACCCCATCGTTTTCCCCGACCAATCTCCCCCCACCGGCCCACCTCCCCCGCCCCCAACCAATCTTCTTCCCCGGCG
>NC_026153.1:9206454-9206874 GCF_000512975.1 Sesamum indicum
TAATATTTTAATTCAATAATTATTATATAAAATAATATTTTATTATTAATAAATGTTTAGTTTAGGCTTCAAGTCAACTACATCTCAAAGCCTCGAAGGTTATAAGAAAGCAAGCTAGGCCCATAATATATTAGATGTGAGAGAAGGGCCAAAATATCAAAAAAAAAAAAAAGGCAATTCACAGTCAAAAGCACGTGTAGGTCAATTTCTGTACGGAGGGGGTTTTTTAAACTTTATTTTATATCATGGGGGGTATTCAATACTTTAATTTTCATAGGGGGGTTTTTAAACATTCCTATTATCATGGGAGGGTCTCTGGATTTTTTCCAAAAAATGGATGTTGCACGTGGATGGATCTTCCAACGCCAGCAATGGGCGAGTGGGAATATTTATCCAATGTCTTAACGGGGTAGAAATTGA
>NC_026153.1:9206901-9235435 GCF_000512975.1 Sesamum indicum
AGATTATGAGGCTTTAATTATAGGGTTAGAGCTAACAAGTAAAGCTGGAGCGAGAGAAACTAACTTGTAGCTCAATGGCCTTACAAATCGAGGAGACCTATGAAACCAAGGAAAAGAATATGATATTGTACCACAGGAAAGTAAAATCTTTGATGTTCCAGTTCGATATGTGCCAGGTCCACCAAATTCCCAGATGTGAGAATGATAAAGCAGACCCCCTATCGAAATTTGGGACCACCTTATCAGGAATTCGGGATCGCAAGATCATAGTGATGATTAGGGAGATATCTGCGATCTCAGATGAAGTTGAGGTAAATGTCGTTGGAGAGTCATCTGCCTGGAAGGATGAAATAGTCAGATATTTGAAGGATGGAGTTCTACCAGATGATCCCATACGCGCGAGGAGACTTAAAATTAAAGTAGCACGATTCACGCTGATTGACATGCAGCTATACAAACGAACTGAGGGACCTTTGCTGAAATGTTTAGATGCAGATAGGGCTGAATATGTTATGAGGGAGATTCACGAAGGAAGCTGCGGAAACCACTCGGGTGGCAAGTCCTTAGCTTAAAAAGTAATAAGACAGGGGTTCTTCTGGCCCACATTGGTAAAAGACACCAAGGATCTTGTTCGGAAATGCGAAGCATGTCAGAAGTTTGCATCGCAAATTCATGCACCAGCGACCCTGATGCAACCCGTAAAGGTCACTTGTCCGTTTGACCAATGAGGGATAGACATTCTGGGACCATTTCCCCCAGCGCGAGCTCATAAGAAGTTTATCGTGGTCGCAGTGGAGTATTTCTCTAAATGGGTAGAAGCAGAGGCCGTAGTCAAGATATCAGAGGGAGTAGTAATCGATTTCATTTGGAAAAATATCATATGCCGGTTTGGGATTCCAAGAATTTTGTTTTCAGATAACGGTACCCAGTTTCAAGGGAGAAAGATCACGGAATGGTGCAAAGAGCTGAAAATTCAACCAAATTTTACAATTGTGGGTCACCCGCAAGCGAACGGGCAAGCTGAGATCATGAACAGAACAATCCTTTAGCATTTGAAAGCGAGACTGAGCTCCAAAGGATCATGGGTAGTTGAGTTGCTTGGGGTGTCATGGGCCTATCGAACGACCCCGCGATCCGCAACAAGTGAGACCCCATTTTGCCTTGTTTTTTGTTCTGAAGCTATTATTCCTGCAGAAATACAAGAAGAGTCTCACCGCATAGCAACTTACGACCCGGTGACCAATCATGGAGAACAAACCTTCGACCTGGAGGTGCTGGAGGAGAAAAGAGAGGTCGCCTATGCGAAGATGCTATATTATAAGGGTCTAATGTTAAAAAGTTACAACAAAAAGCTCAAGCCCAAGCAGTTGCAAGTGGGTGATCTAGTCTAGAAAAGAGTGAAAGTATTCAAGCATGTTGGCAAGCTAGATCCGGGATGGGAAGGACCTTACAAAATAACGAAAATCAAGAAAAAGGGCACCTACCGGCTCCAAGATATGGTAGAGAAAGATCTCGCGCGACCATGTAACATCCAGAATCTCAAGAAATTCTATGATTGATTTTGAGCCTGAGAAAGACCTTGTTATGTAAATTGTAGTGAGGACAGATGCTTTCCTCTTCTTAGGATACCTATAAAAGGTCAGATATTTTGAGCCTGAAAAAGGCCAAATGTAAATATTGTATCTGAAAAAGATTGCATTTTTACCATTACAACCTTCTCAACATGCCAGTTACAATTCAATTTAATTGTATTTAAAGATCGCATAACTTGACAAAGCTTGGATGTGAAAAAGATCACAGGATTTATGAAAGATCATTCGATTTGGGAAAGATCGCAAGATCTGAAAAAGATCACAGGATCTGAAAGATCATTCGATCTGGAAAAGATCGCAGGATCTGAAAAAGATCACAGGATCTGTGAAGATCATTCAATCTAAAAAAGATAGATGAATTTGCGAAAGATCATTCTATTTGAAATCAATTGGAAAAAGATCGCACGATCTAGGAAGAGGCAGTTGATCTGAGAAAGATGTAAAATTCACAAACAAGTGTTGAAAGCATTCGACCTAAAAGCAACACATTAAGTAAAGGAAATTGAAAAGTTGTAACAGCTAACAAGTTAAAGCAAAAAGGGGATCAACCCCATTTACAATTGTTCAAAAAATAAATGTTCATCAGAGAACTATCTAGTATCTGACAAAAGTATCAACCACAAGACCTACGAGCTAGACCTATTCATTCTGGGTTTCTATCTCATCGAGCAAACTAGCGAACTCGTTCGTTTCGGTCTCCACTAGGGGCTCGGGAGCATAGGGTTGGAGATTTTCATCCAAAATTGGGTTAAGGCAACTCTGGTTGAAACCCTCCTTGAACGCTTGCAAGCAATTAACATGGGC
Organism: Sesamum indicum; assembly: GCF_000512975.1. Lineage (NCBI taxonomy): Eukaryota > Viridiplantae > Streptophyta > Magnoliopsida > Lamiales > Pedaliaceae > Sesamum > Sesamum indicum. The sequence continues at coordinate 9,209,298 of NC_026153.1, forward strand.
CTTACACTTGTTGAATCCATCATTCATGTAGGTCGAGGCCTTGATCTCCACTGCGATATGAAAGGTGGGAGTTTTGAGGAAGTCGCGAGCTCCCTCTAGCCACAGGATGCGAGCTCTATCAGTGAACTCCTCAGAGTTGAGAAATTCCTCACGCACCTCCATCGCACCTTGAATGCGACCTGCAGCATGACCCGCAGAAAACCCGACCTCCTTACCCTCTGCCAACGCTAACTCACTAGCTACGGCTTCAGCTCTTGCGACCTCAGAAGCTCGCAGTTCATCTTGATCTTTAGCCTTTGCTTCAAAGGCAACTCTCTCCTCCTCCCATTTCTTCTCTTTGGCACGCATCTCTTTTAGCTGGGGCTTTAGCTTGCGATTCTTCTGGTTCGTCTCCGTCTGGCGCTTGCGAATACCGATGAATTTGACAGAAAGAGCTTGAAAAAAGGCCCCAGCCTACCAAAAATGGCAAATTAGCATAAAACATTAAGGTGAACAGGAAGAGACCAACATATTACCTGCATCAACGCGTGAGCCCCAAATTCTTCTAAGCGAGGATGGGGTCTTGAGAGGAGAGCAGCCTGATCGCGGGGTAGACAGGTGGCTCTGTAAAGTTCTCATGAATCCTCATCATATATATATGTGTATATACAATAGATAATAATTCAGACATTCAATTAATAATTTCTAGTGTGCCTGATTAACATACTAAGTAGTATATTATTTTGAAAACAATACTTTAGTAAAATTATATATTTAAGTAGTTTAATATAATAGGGGATCAACATTTTTAGCCTTATAAGTTAGGATTAGACAGATTTAGTCTCCATTCTAGGACTTTCAAAATGGTGTCGGAATTAAGAAAATTCAACACATTTAGTTCTTTTCTTAATGGAACTTTTATGAGACTAAATGTGTTGTGTTTTCCTAATTTTGGGATCATTTTGAAAATTTCAAAGCATAGAACTAAACATGTCAAGTTTTTTCAATTCGGCACCATTTTAAAGATCTTATAAAGCAAAAGACTAAAAGTATTGAAACCCCTATCTTTTGAGACTAAAAGTAATTTCGCCCAATATTCTTGTTTTGTCATCCTAGCATGAAAAATAATGACACACAAAATTATATTTTTGATCCTATAACTATATGTTAGTATTTTTAATCCTATGTATAACTGATTCCATGTAAACATTTAGTCCTTCTCTTTTATGAATTTAGTTATGAACATTACACATTTGTTTTTTTTTGTTCAAGTTTAATCTTGTCTTGACAATTTTGGTCCTAACAGCCTACAGTTACAGGACAAAAAATAATATGTACTCCAATATAAAGAGGATCAAAATTATAAACACATGACTAAATTCATCAAAAAAGGATCAAATTGTGAGATGTTCAAAATTAAATTAATAAAAAAGAAAAAGAAAGACCAAATATATAAATAGAATAAGTTACTATACCAAAAATGCTAACAATAATCTATAATTACAGGATTAGAAATATATTCTTCATAATAATACTATTTGATTTTTTTTAGCAGAATAGATTTTTTTTTAAAAAAAACAAATGGAGTTATTTTGATTGAGATTCATGAAATGCTTCCTGATGTTTTCGATCATTGACTCAATTATGGACTAGAAGTCACTTGTTTTTGGATTTTTACTTCTATTCTCTTTGTTGTTTGTTTGTGGAAGGAAATTTTTTTACCCAAATTAAATTTGATTAATTAAAATTAATTATAGAGTAAGAGTAATATATTATTATGTGATTGATCATTTCTTCTGAATTATATGCTAATTAAATTATAAATGTATTAATAACATTTATCATATATTTGATTTAAATTCGATCAAACTCTATATAAATTAGAATTTTACATTCTGGAAGTAGACTAAATTAATAACGGGAGCGACTTAAAGCCTCTATTAAGATTTGCGGTTCCGGCCATCTTATTCTCCTCTGGTGAGTTTTTCTTATTCGCCCCTATTAGATGATCACCAGCTTTCTAAATCTATTTTCTCCTCAAACAAGTTTTTGTTCCATTCATTCTCTTGCCTTAGGCACAAAATTTATCCCCAACAACGTGCACAAACCCTTCGCTCTATTCTTACTCTTTAATTCGAGACTTGATGAATCGTAGAGTTGTTCAAGGCGCCGTTCCTGCTTCAAAGTCGCCAGAGCGTGACTCGAGCGCCAAAGCAGCTGAGGTTCCATCGATTTATTTGACTTAGGCATTGATTATTTGGTTCCCTTTCATTGCCAAGAGCCATGGTGAATGTTTAGGCCGTGTTTTTTAATACAATAATCAATGAGCCGTTGCAAAGCACAGTCCATCACTATTTATCATAATATTTCATTTTTTTAACATGACAATTAGTTATGATCAAAATTAGTTATATTTCTCGTACGTAATGTGGCATTCTATTATGGTCAATTGCATTTTATCTCCCTGTATTTTACAAAATAATTAAAAATTCTCCTGTATTTTAAAAATAAGCAAAAAAAAAAAAAAAAGAAAAACCTTTGATTTCTAAAACCCAACACGAAACCCCATTTCCAAAGAAACTAACAAAAGGTGGGGTGCACTCGTAGGTGGTGAGAGTGGGCATGACTATCTTGCAGGTTTTTTATCTTTTTTTTTTTTTGTTGTTAATTGACAAAAATACCCTTATATTGTGTTTAAAATTACTATGATCAAATATACTTGTTTCAACCTTGTTTTTAATCATTTTTTTTTTATATTCTTCATCCCTCCTAAACAATAAATAATTTTATTCTTGAATATTTTTATTTCAAGATCAAAACACAAAAAAATGTATATATATTTTTAATAAATTATAATTTAAATTAAGAGATTAAGTTAATATCACACTACAAAAAATATTATACTAAGTTCATTTTTAAAAATTTAAATTAATGAAAAACAACAATAATATTTTTTAACTAATTTAAATATATTTTAATGAATTATTTACAATAAATAATTAAACATTGTTAGTACATTTATTTACAATAAAAAAATTTAATACTTTTTTTAACTATTCTTAAATTTTAAAAATTTAAATCAAATTTTCTTATCCTTTTTAAATTTTGTTCTTTCTTAAATTAATTTTTAAATTTATTAAAACTATAAAAAGAAATGGGCGAACACCACCCAAAGCTCCTTGAGCAGCTGTTGTAACGTAGTCGCTCAAACTTCCCTCGGCGATCGCTGTGTCGCAGTCGCCCCACGTCACCCCCCCTCTGCCTTCACCATGGCCGTCATCCTCCTCGGAGTTGGTTGGCGACATCGGCCCCTTCTGCGCTAGGTCACGCGAGGGGTTGGGGTGGGGAGGGGCGGCAGTTGGTGGGGGGCGGGGGGCCTGGTGGAGGGGTGGGAGTTAATTTTGTTATTTTTTATTTTTTATAAATAATAATTTATATTTTATATCTTATAATTATAGATATAATTCATATCAAATTGATCAAATCTTGACCCTTAATAATTTAGATTTAACGATTGAGATATATTGATTAAATTCTACAGTTGTTACGCAATAAAAAAATCTAACGGTCATGAAAATAAGACATAATATATAATAGATAAGGGTATACCGGTATTTTAACTACAAATTTAACACCGTTAATTTCAACCAATGGTGAGGGGCAAGTACGCTATATTTAAGAAAACAAAGGGTCATTTTTTTTACCTATTTTTGAAATGCAAGTGAATTTTTAAGTCAATTTTAAAAACACAAGAGATAATATGCAATTTGGCCTTCTATTTTTTTAATTACCCACTTTAATTATATATCTATTGAGTACTTTAAACTCCTATAATTTAAAATATTACAAAAAAAATTTTGGTCAATAAAATATGAGAACCCTTAGATGAAAAGCAAAGAGCAGGAAGTTCTTCAGCCACAATGTGTTCGTCGAAAGGAATGCCCCACTCAGCAGGCATGGTCTCCTTGGTCACCTGCTGATGATGTGCCACCATCTCCTTCCTTAGGGATTGCCAGATGCCAGGGGGGTGGTGTCGAGCTGCTTCATTGCCTGCAAAATCAGTAGGGGTAGATCAATCCTGCTCGAGTCCAGCAAGAATCTGCTCGTCTAAACCTTGACTTCCTGGCGTTCCTCTTATCTCCAGCTGACACGAAGTTGAGTTGATGGTTTCCATGATGAATGTAAAAGTTGCTCACAGAAGAGCGAGTTTAGAACAACAGATCCAGCTGCTTGGTCGGGAGTTGGAGCTGGGACTGAAGCGTTAGCTCCTGGTGCTGGAACTAGGCCGGGAGCGCTAGCATCTCCCATATTGGGGTCTGTAGGTGGAATAGTAGGTCTAGACACAGCAGGGAGAGAAGAGTCTCCCTTATAAGATCCGTGGTCACCTTCATTGGTGGAATTTACCATTTCTCACGTGAAAGCTCAAGTGTTCTCATAGACGGTGCAAATGATGGGTACCCAAAATTTGGCCATACCACAAGCCGAAGGATCTTCAATAAAATCTTAAGATTATCAAATCACTAGCCCTGCAAAACAGAGGTTAACACTCGATGCTTAAGTTAGTAGCAGTTTATGAAGAAATAAAACGAAAAAATTTGAATTAAAGTGAGAATAATGTAATAAAATGGTGATAGGTGTATATATTCATATAGAGTGAAAAACATAAGCTTAGATAGCTTAAAGAGAGAGAGAGAGAGAGAGAGAGAGAGAGTAGTGCAAGAAAGTGAGAGTTTGAAAATAAGTGTGTTGTAGAACCGTGTCCCCAGAAATCTGCACAAGATCTCTATTTATAGGCTTATATAGAGATGGATACAAGGTCAATTGCTGAGTTCCATACGCCATTAGAAAGCTCTTTGAGTCAGCTGTCATCTGCAACAAACCATTGCCGATTCAGATAAGTATTAACTGAGATACGTGATGCAGACAAAATCTTGCCAATTTTGCCTATAATTTTGAAAATTAGTTATTCACAGATTTTATAGCTTGTTTTATCACCGATTTACCTGAAACCATCTGGAGATATTTTAGAGTGTTGTGTACAAATATGTTGGCAAGCTTGACGTGTCCTCCTAGCTGTATGATGACGTGTTCGGCTGAAATGGGCTATCTCTTGGGCATGCCAACTTAGTGAAATAGCTGGTAAGCTTGTGAGCTTTATCCTTCCTGCTAATGAGCTTTATCCGTCCTGTTGGTGGCTCTTATCCATCCTATTGATGAGCCAATTGGGCTCTTAGCCGGCTGACTAATATGCCTAGCTCGTGGGCTTAGTCAATAACTTTAGGGGGCATCAAGAACCATTTTGAAAATCCCATAAAGCATAAAACTAAAATGTGTCAAGTTTTTTTAATTTTAAAATTTTCGTAAATAAAAAGAATAAAAATATTGAACTCCTATACCATGACACTAAAAATATAATTTCACACAATTATATATATATATATATATATAGAGAGAGAGAGAGAGAGAGAGAACAATAAGTAGTTTCAAAATATTAATCTTCCAAGGCTACATTATAATATCACAATCCGGACATGCAAAAAAGTAAATCTTAGATGCCTTGGAATCTCTAGACTCCAATAGTGTATACCTATATATATCTATATTTTTTTTGGCCGGGGAGATATACTTGAATATTCAATCTTACACAAACTTTATAGGAATATTTAATTTTGAAAAGAACATGCAGATATTCATTAAATCTCTCATCAGATGAATGCATATATTATTATTATTGGTTTTCTTTTTCTCTTTTTGTTAATTAAGAAGAAAATGCAGAATGGGGCATTCTGTTGCTATAGTGCTACTACAGTACAAGACATGCAGCTCAGCCACTGAAAATGCAAGGAAAAAGTGCGCCCTGGAAACCAGTGCCCCCCACCACCCCTCCACCACCCACAATTTTAAAATTAATATATATATATATATATATATATTAGTCTATATCTATTTATACTTTTATACTAATATATATATATATATATATATAAAATCAATCTACACTCACAAACGACGGTTCATAACACCATCACACCAATTTTTTATGAACACAAAAATGTCCTTCAATTAATATGATAATTAATTTATTCCATTTTTTAAATTTTACATTAACTGATAAATTAATTTTCTTTTATTTCTTTCGTTTTTTCTTTTTTTAAATGTGAAAAATATTTATTTATCCAAAATAAAATTAAAGTTATGAGTATACAAACCGTATACGCTAAAATTGGAATTCTATAATTTTATTTTATTTGCTAATAATTTTTTTATATTTATTTAAATTTATATTTTAAAATTGGGATAATTACACTTATCTCTTTTGAAATTTGGTGTAATTACTCGTAGGCCCTCTATGGTTTGAAAAATTACATCTAACATCTCTAAGGTTTACTTTCATCTAATAAATAAATCCCCCCGTTAGTCAGAATTCACCAAATTTATTAATACTAACAAAAATATAAAAACAAAAATCTATGTTTCCCCAATTGACTTATTACTGATTTATTGCAAGTTAAATAAATCTTTTTATGATCAAAATAGACTCATACATCATCATGCATTAATACATATGAGGAAGTATATTTTAAAATTGTTATAAGGGTAGTTTAGTTGGAAGAAATTGTGTGACCTATAATAAGTCACGGATAGGTCAATTAAGGGTAAATATAAATTTTTATTCAGTTTTATTTTTGTTAATATAAACAGATTTAGTGAATTTTGACTAACGACGTGATTTATTTATTAAATAAAGCAAATTTAGAATAATTCAACATAATTTTTTAAATTATAAAAAATTTAATGTATAATTATAACAAATCTTATAAGACGAGAGTATAATTATCCTTTTAAAATATTATGCGCGAAAACGACGTCGGCCGCTTTAACTATATTTAAATGTTAGCTTCATAAAAAATGGTGGGACCAAAAGGAGCCGTTATATAGGGAGTGTTTCAAGGGGCACTTTTGTCATATGCACATTTTCCCGTAGAACTTATGACATAATCTGCAGCAGTAGTTTCTCTGCTCTATCACATTATTTATTTGTTCTTTCATCTATGCATATTAATAAAGGAATAATTACAATTAACACCCAAATTTATAATATATTTACATAAACTATATTACTTTTTAAATAATTACAAGATTCACCATTGGCAGTAAAAAAATAATAATTATTTGTGTATGACATCAACATTTTTTTGGAGTATAGTATAATTTTTCACAAAAAAAGGGGTGATTTTGTGTAAATTGACGTTTTTAATTGGTGTATGTATTTTTTTTAAAGAAAATGGTGATTTATATAAATAATGTTTATTTTTAAATGATATAAATAATTTATATAAATAGACAATAGATTAGAAAGTGTAGATGCAATTATACCTTATTAAGAATAAGGGCTATATTGTACATTGTATTTTCTTAAATTTCATAATATCTTTCATAAATACATTCCTTCTAATTCATGATAATTACAATATTCATTATTTTAAAAGAAAATCACAATACTATATATATATATGTATGTATTTAAATAAGGGTAAATTGAACAATAATTGCGAATCTTTTTTCGTTGTTTGAAAAATTACAAATGCCCCGTAATGTTTGATGAAATTATATAATTTTTGGATGGATGCATGAAATTGCCGACTTTGCCCTCACAATATTCTTTTATTTTTTCAAAAGAAAATTAAAAACTTCTAAAAATTCAAATGGGATCGATGGAAATTTTTTAAAAATTATAAAAAATATTATCCACTTAGTCCAAAAGAACTATAAATTTTTAAAAACTAGATAAAATTATAATTTTTAATCAATAAGAGCATTTAGTTCATCACAAAAAATGGATGAAAATCTAATAAATTAAGCTAATTATTAGACAGTCATTAAGATCAGGGGGTACAGTGGTTGTAATTTATCCTTTAAATAATGCCGTATATAAATATAAATATTAAGTGACTTTCTATCATATTGAATTTTCTTTTTCATATGTTGAATAAATGCATAAACATAAATGTAAAAATTTCTTTAGGAAAAAATAATTATCCGTATAATATATATTAAAATACTATTAATTCACCAAAAATAGAGAAAAATTTCATTATTATTAATTTTGTTTTCATGTGTGTAATAAATGCAGTAGACAAAGACTGAGTGGAAACAGCTTATCTATAAATCCCTATTATTTGAAATTTTAAAAAGTTGAAAAATTGTAATATTATTAATTAAATATTGTTTAATATGGAAATATATTACTAAAAAAATAATTATATTTACATTACATTTAATTAAATTAAGTTGGTCAACTTTGAGTTCTATAGTAACTTTTTCGTTACTATTATATATTTTTAAATACCAATAATATAATAATAATAACAATTGATATAATTATACCGTCATCCCATAATATTTTTGTAGTTACACGTAGACTTCCGGTGGTTTGAAAAATTATATTTACTATCTCTAAGGTTAGTTCCGTCTAATAATAGACCATTTTGTTAATTAAATTTCATTAAATTTATTGATATTAGAAAAAAAACTGAATAAAAATTTATATTTATCACCGATTAACTTATTGTAGGTCAAATAAATTTTTTTATAACCAAACTATTCTTATATAAGTGAAGGTCTACCTTTTCAATAAATCAATCGAGGGTGAATACAAATTTTTACCATATTTTTGTTGTATCAGTAAAAGAGGTAATTTAATGAAAGTATCTATTTATTAGATAAAAATAAATTTTAGGACTGCCAGATGTAGTTTCTTAAACTATTGGAAGTTTACGTGTAATTAAACAAAATCTCAGGACTTAAAGTATTAAACTCGAACATAATGTTGGACATATACTTATTATTTTCTAAATAAAATATTTTATTTTATTTTATATCTGCCATTTCCATAGTATCCATTTTCATAATTTTGGATTAAATTTTCACTTTTGTTGTAATTTTCTTAAAAAAAATAATATTCCCATCTCATTTTTGTAAAAAATAATAATAATAATTTCCAATCGACCCCTCAAAAAAGAAAAAGTATGTGCTTTTGAGAGGGGGAAAGAGAAAAAGTTTGTGACATGGCTGACTGCTCTGTTTTGTCTTGTAATAATTCAACTCCCCGCCCCCCCCTAATTACAGAGTATTAGTACTGAAAATGCATATAGAGAATCATCCGCACGCATTCCCATGCTCTTCCTCTCCCTCAAACTGTACTACTCGCTTCCTCTTTTTCTCACCATTTCGCCGTTGCCCTTCACCTCTCTCTCTCTCTCTGTGCTGAAAAGCTTGTGCAAGAGTTTTCCTGCGGAAAGGTGAGGTGAAGTGAAGTCCGGTGCATGAGTTGATTTTCGCAAATCTAGGTGTTCTTTTTCCCCTTCTTTTCTGGGCTTTGAGATTTACGGCTTCTTCATTTGCTCGGTTATCTCCGTGTTTTTGCACCCTTTTTGGCTCTTTCGTGAAATGACATGAAGAGGTGCTCTGTTTACAATTGATTACCAGAAAGAAAACCGCAAACATACATTTTTGTTTCTTGTCCTTCTGTTCTTCCTTATTTTTTTTTTCTGGGGTTTCGTTTTCTTTTCATCCGAACAGTGTTTTTTTTTTTTTTTGTTTTTTTTGTCTGAATTTTTTGAGAAGGCAACTACTCATTTTCTCTATTTTCCCCTGTTTCAGGTGCAGGGCTGGGTGAAAAGGAGAAAGAGAGATAAAGAGAACTGATTCGCTGAAGTTCTACCCGTATTCTGTTTTCTTGTTGTTTGTCATCTGGGTTTTCTTATCTGAGAGATTTTTGTGTTTGTTTTTGTTTTTAAGAGAATTCATAACGAGGGTCTTTATAAGAATGTGGTTATTTTCGTATGAAAAATTCAAATGGGACTGATTTCTTGAGCGTGCGTTTCTTGTCTGAGCTATCCAGAAAGGGGAATGCTTAAGGAAGCGTTGAGAAACTCAAAGGAGGTTGATTTAATGAAGGTTTAGTTAGTTGGCCACTCTTGTCAAGTAGTTTATGTGAAAAATTGGGTGCCAAAGGATGGGCATAGCAAACTCAAAAGTTGAGAGGAGTAATGCTTTGAAGCTGTGCAAAGAAAGGAAAAGATTCATCAAGCAGGCCATTGATTCGAGATATGCTCTCGCAGCTGCTCATGTTTCATATGTTCAGTCTCTTAGAAACATAGGCATTGCCCTTAGGAGATATGCCGAGGCTGAAGTTTTGGTTGAAACCTCTTTGTCTACTTCGGCCACTGAACTTGATAAAACTCCATCACATTCTTCATATCCGTCTCCCTCGCCGTCTCACATTGGTGGTGCTTCTGATTCGCCAGTGCTAAATGGGAGCCCCCTTTCACCATCTACTGCTAGAGTGAGCTATATGAGGTCTAGTGGGGCTACTGCATTGACAGTTAAATTGAGTCCAACACCGAGGAATGCTTATGTGGAGGAAGGTGAATTTTCAATGCCTCCACCGCCACCTCCACCTCCTGAATCGGGGGCTTCTTGGGATTACTTTGATCCTGCTGACGAGAGCTTTAGGTTTGTTGGACAGAATGACTTGAATCTAAACATTGATGATGTAAGAATGTATGAGACTTTTGGGAAGAAAGAGTTGGATGTGAATGGAACTGGTGAGGCTGATGAAGAGTGTATGACTCCCAAACTGGAGACTTCTACAAATGGAAATGGTAAATTGGTGATGAACAATGCAAATTCTGCTAGAGCTGAAAAAGCTGAGAGGAGCACTCAGCAAAGAGTTGAGGGTGAAGTAAAGGATATAGCCACTGAAGAGCAAGTGAATGGATCAAATAAGGCTGGAAAGGCTTCAGCTGGACAATCTAATTCCAGGAAACATAAATCTGCCGCAGAGAAGGATATATCTGCTCAAAGGGAGGATCCTTCTGAGTTTATAACACACAGGGCAAAGGATTTTCTCTCTAGCATAAAGGAAATTGATAATCGCTTCTTTAGAGCATCTGAATCAGGGAAGGAAGTTTCAAGAATGCTCGAATCCAGCAAAATCCATGTCGGGTTTGCTGAGGCCAGAGGTAATAATATCTTGCCGACAAACGCAAATGCTCCATGCAAGTTTGAAATGAAGAACTTGGACTCAGTTTCTTCTGCTGCATGCAGAATTCATTTTCTTGTTATCATTTTTGGGTCTCCTTGAATTTTGATTTCTCCTTATTCTAGTCCAGGTTCCTGATGCAGTTTTATGCTTGTAGGTGCATCATCAGCCTCCATTTATTTGACCTCGTTTGGAGCAGCTTGTTGCCAATGTAGAAGTGCAAATGTATCCGATGGTATGTGCCAGTTTGTACACCTGATCGGTTTCATTTATACCTTTGGTAACATAATTGCTTCTTGGTGTTGATCAACATTATAAATTCTGCATGTTCTGCATATGTTTGCTCTGTAAAATATTGGGGAGTTGACCAGAATCACAAAGTAATTCGAGCAAAATTTAAACTAGAGGAACACCAAATACTGTTAGAAATGGACATTCAGTTTTGTTGCAACTGTTATATTCATAATTAATCAGGTGAGGCCTGAAATTTATCATGATAAAAAATGTCTGCTTTCAGAATCTCACTCTTATCTCATCTCGAAACAAAAAAAAAAAGAAACTCACTCTTATCATATGTACAATATCAGATCAACTTGTCACCAAGGTTATTACTTGGAAAAGGACAACATCATCAAGGTCTTCCTCATCTAGGAATCCTCTTGCAAATAAGGATGATAATGATGATAGTGGAAGCGATTTTATTGAAGAATTTTGCATGATTTCCGGAAGCCATTCTTCCACACTTGAGAGAATGTATGCGTGGGAGAGAAAGCTATATGATGAAGTGAAGGTACTTACTTTTTACATGTTGTGATGAAGATTCTTTTGTTTTTGTTTCTATCATTCATTGATTGGTGAGGTCCAAATTGGATTTCTGCCTTGCTCATTGTGAGCACTTAAGTTCTATGAGGTATTTGCCAATAAGTTCGTTAAAAGAAATGAATCTTGATTCACTTTATGAAATGGAAATATATGGATGCTGTATGCATCTGTTATACAATCGTTCTTCAAGTTTATAATATCCTGTTTATTGTATAAAAGAGGGGTTGAATATTCATCTAGTATGTGCATATCGACAAATGATTTCTACACTTCCTGATCCCCAGAAAAACAAGAAATATCAAATGGTTAACTTTTTGCTAGAAGGTAAAATTAAAGTTTTGTATTCCATTACAAGATATTATGTAAAGCATGATTATGAGAATTCGATTCAGCTTAAAGGATGGAATGGAGGCTGGTGGTAAGATTATATCCTTAACGATTTAACATATTATGATATCAATGTGGAAGAAATATGATCATCTTGCCAAGGATTAATTACAGTATAGTTCAGAAGACGGCATCTCTGCCCAGAACTCTGATCAATCTTACTGCATCTGGGAGTATCATAACCTTGAAGTTGCTGGGTATGTGAATATCCGGAATGGATACAGATAAAAGTTAAAGTATCTATACCTGATTGTTGCTGATTGATTTGGGATTGACTGGTTCAGTTGCAAGAATAACAGTGATTGTGAACAGTCACTAGAGTAAGCTTTTTGGTGTTTGTCCAAGGGTGCTAACATAAGTAAACCATCATTACAAATTGCTCTCCTCAGTTTGCGCTATTCTTAGAATTTAGCATCCACGATGTTCGATGGCTTTCCTGATCTGTTTTGGCTATTTTTCTTCTTTTCCTTCATTTTCTGATTTCAGTATTTTATCGTGTTTGTAGGCCAGTGAGTCTATACAGAAGGAATATGATCGTAAGTGTGACCAGCTCCGTCGCCAATTTGCAAAGGATCTTAGTCCTCAAGTAATTGACAAAACCCGGGCATCCGTAAAAAATCTACATTCCCGAATTAGAGTGGCGCTTCATGCTGTCGATTCAATATCAAAGCGGCTTGAGAAAATGCGAGATGAAGAGTTGCTCCCACAGCTGCTCGAACTTATTCAGGGGTGAGATAGATTTCTCATTTCTAAAGCCCGAAAGAATACTACTTTTTCATACTATGATCGCTACCTCAGTTTCTTTTTGTGCCATTTATCATCAAACTCTATTCCTGCGTGTAACTTTGTATTTAAATCTTACAACATTGAATTATATGCAGACTAACTAGGATGTGGAAAGCCATGCTTGAATGCCATCATTCCCAGTACATCACCATCTCGTTAGCCTATCATGCAAAAAGCTCTTCGGAGGCCCCGCCAGGAGAAACACAAAGGCAGATCATAAATCAGCTCCAGGACGAGGTCGAGTATTTTGGCCTAAGTTTCACCGACTGGATCAACAGCTATACATCTTACGTCGAAGCTCTCAATAGCTGGCTGCAAAATTGCATCCTGCAACCACGGGAGCGGTACAAAGGCAGACGGGCATTCTCCCCACGCCGATATCTGGCCCCGCCCATATTTGTCCTCTGTCGGGACTGGTCAGCCGGGATCAAGTCACTGCCGTCTCAAGAAGTCAGCGACGCTATCAAAGCTTTTCTGTCCGACCTGAGGAACTCGATTAGACACCAAGCAGAAGAGTCCCGCAAAACAGAAACAACTGTCAATTTGCAGAATAACGAAGCAGACGGTGAAGACAAGGCAGAAAACGAGGACAGACCTTCAAACATAAGCTGCATACAAGCGAGCCTGACGAGGGTTCTTGACAGGCTGACTAAATTCTCCGAATCTTCAGTGAAAATGTGCGAAGACATTAAGCAGAAATGCGATTCGGCTCGAACTGCGTACGACAACTACAGAGCTCCACCAAGATCCTTCAGCATTTGAAATATGTTTGGTGAGTTTGTGTTACTAGTTTTAGTTATGGGGTTGTTGAATGAAGGTAGATATTTGTAAATTCAGGAGTTTTGGGACCCCTTTGTGTGATGTAGGAATTATTCTTGTAAGAGCTGGTAATTTGGGCTATTGCTGAGGCATCATCTGGAGTTGGCATTTTCTGTTTCATTATTATCAGATCAATCGTTTTTGGGTATTATTGCACTTGTCACGTGATGTGTTATTTTCTCCATACTCTGGCATAAATCTAAATTACATTGATAAGTGTAATATATTTTTCATGAGATCATCTTCAACTTGATCAAATCAAAGTGTAACACACTTTTCACATAGGTTGCACGTTGGTCGGCTATGAGGGTTTTAAGGTGTTTTATATGTGACCTAGTGGTATTTTTTGTTTCATTCATATCAGATCAATCATTTTTCGGGTATTATTCCACTTGTCACGTGATGTGTTATTTTCTCGAGACTCGGCATAAATTTTAAATTACATTGATAAGTGTAATATATTTTTCATGCAATCATTTTCAACTCGATCAAATAAAAGTGCAACACACTTTTCACATAGGTTGCACGCTGGTCGGCTATGAGGGTTTTAAGGTGTTTTATATGTGATCTAGTCGTAAGACATCAAGGAGTCTGAATCTAACAAGTTCCTACAACTAACACTCCTAACTCACCTTGTGGCTAATTTTGGTGCACCCTAGGGCACCAATTCAACCACACCACACCCAAGGAGTTTTGGCTCCTCCTTAACCTAATCAAGGTCTAACCAAGGCCTTGGGCTCACATTTTAATGTACCGGGCTTGTTTAATTAAATTTAAATCAAGTCCATGTCTAATGGGTTTCAAATCAAATCTAGTTTAATTATAAGTCCAACATTAAAATATCCTTCAATTCAATTAAAGGATCCAAGTCTTCTAGTATCTCTCTTTTATAAATTCAATTTATAAATCAGACCAAATTCAATAAGATTTATCCAATTAATTTTTATGGCTAACTTGAAATTCTAGTTAATCTAATTAATTAAATTTCAAGTCATTCGTCCAATGGATTGGTCTAAATAAATGATCTAATCATTTATTCTCTCCAAAAATTAATTTAATCCGACTCTTTTGGAATTAATTCCATCCTTTATAGTGGCAGGGTGTGACTTTTTAGGTTCACCATCATCTAGATTTGGGCGTGCGTGGCTTGACCATCAAAATTAATTATATCCAATTTAATTAATTTTCTTGTTATGGGTCCGTTACCATGGATGGCCGTCTAGCAACAGTCCATGACAGTAGAGACTAGGTAAAATATGACGTGAACATTTAGGCTCCGAGTCGATACGAGTACGGTCCTACTGTTAACCGTCTCCCGATCTTAGTCTAGGGCATAGAATTTAGCGTCAGTTCCCATCCTTAACTAGACAATTATGTTTGAAACTCGAGATGCGTTTACTCTACTGACTGTCGTAGGAAATCCCTTCCAACTTGATCAATCGCTATGGCCGTAGACTTGAAGAGTGTAAACCATCTCAAAGTACATAGGAGATCATATACTGACAGGGGACATATTCTATCTTGGAATCCACCGTCCTCGTCACATACTCTGACTGCATTGGACAAAGCTTATGAGGACCATGTCTTGCATCATAGTCACCACTAGCCAGATGCAAGATACAGTCTTGGCATACACACGACTGCCATGATTCTTGAAGTCCAAGGACTAATCTCGTACCACTGAAACTAGGAATCCCAGTTATATCGTCCAAACCTTAAGAGGCTTCCATATGATAATTCACACGAATCAGTTCAGTCAGTCGACTACCTTGCCAACTAACCTACCAAAACTACATAGACGACCTACGTCTCTTGCCGACGAAATACGGTTGCAATACTTAGTGCAAGTCTCTATAGGACTCTCGATGCCCTATCTCGAGGTCCTCGACTTGGAATGTTTTAGACCAATCCTAGAGTTGGTTTCATGGCTGCAAATCCATGCGCAACTCAACTCCACGGGTTTAACCTTTCGATCTGTGGCATTTCATTGTGACATTGGAACACCGTCCAATATCAATCGTAAGAATAACGAAACACACCACCAATTTGATGAACTCTTACCATATTCATCAATTTAATATTATTTGATAAAGATTGGCGAATGACAAACAACCAATCCAATTGGCTTGTGATTACCTATTTCAACAATCTCCTACTTGACCATTATACCAATTACCCATGTCACTCAGAAACTTTTGAGTATGAACAATCTACAATACTGACTTGGTTTTGTGGGTTACTTTATTTTCTGCTGGAGCTAAACGGTCCAACCGTGTATTTCCTTCACAATCATTGCCTGCAGATGGTTGTTGTCTAACAATTTTAGTGGATCTTGTACCTCGGGCTCAAAGTCTCTTGCCCTAGCCTTGTCGTTTATCTCCAAGGCTACAATTGGCTTCGACCGTGCTAGGCACCACATCCATCCAATGGATGCATTTTTTTCAAACCACTTTTTACAACCGACTTGTTAATGTTGTCTCATATTCGACTTTTAAGATGGGACATCTGCTTGAAATCCTTTAAAGCTACCATGCATGCCATCAAGTCTGAACATGCATATACTTTGAAGACTTATCCATTGTTTAAATGAATTTGGAAACTAGTATTGCTTAGCCCTCCAGAATCAACTCTCTATAATTAGTGTATCAAGAACACCTCTTTAATCTTAAAATAATTTTAAAAAATTTCATAAATTACAGAAAAATTTTGAAAAATTTAGAAAACTAAATTTCAAAAATTTTCAGAAATTCTTTTCAACAATTTTTCATAAAATATAAACTTTTAGAATTATTTTCAAAAAATAGATATTTTTAGAAATTATTATTTTTAAAAAATAATGAAAAATAGTTTTTATAAATTATAAAAATAATTAATACTAAACAATATTCATATTAACAATTAACAATTAATCCAACTAATTTCTCCAACAAAAATACCCAATAAATTGTATCCTCCTCCTCCTCATCATCATCCTCAATAAAAATAAACAGAATTAATAAAATATTAGAACAAAAATAAAAGTAAAACTTACCTAGTGCTGGTAGGGGCAGCGATTGTGGTGGTGGCGGGAGATGGTGGTGATATTGGAGAAGGTGGTGGTGGCGAGGAGATGGAGCTTGAGAGAGAGAGTAGAATTAAGGATAGAAGATGGTGAGAGAGAGAGAGAGACGAATTTGATGGTGACGCATTTGGGGGGGGGGGGAGAGGATTGGAGAAGATGAATTGAAAATGAAAAAAATTCTACTAAGTGTACTTTTCATATTAGTTGCCCAAAGACCGTTTCAAAACAAGTTATTGTGTATATAAAGCCATTTCAAAAGGAGTCCAATATTTCTATATATTTCTTTTCGTAAATCAAAACAACATCGTATTGATTAGTCGTTAATAAAGCTTTTCCAAAAAAAATTGCAAATAAATAATTTTTTGTTTAAAAAATGTATAAAAATTAATAAAGATCCATACTGAATAATTTAATGTTGAAGAAAGGTATCCATTGTGTGGAATAATACAATTGAAGTATATAAAATATTTGAAGCTAAAATTGATATATGTTCACAATAAGAAATAAATTTGTATTTTTATAATTGTTAGTATTACACTAATGTAATTATAATCTTACATTATTGTACTGTATGGCTTAATTAAATCGTTAGATATAATCAAACTGACAAAGAATACATACAAAGAAGTTTTGGCTAATTGAGTATACGGATGTCGAGATGTTATATCCAGAACATAAGAGTAGTCTTTTAATTCGGTGCATCATTGAATCAGGCCATGCGATTCTAAATCAGACCGGCAACAAATGTGATCAAATGGACACAGTCTTATATGTATTTAAGTTTGGCATGAATTCGGTGCATGAATTTTAAGTTATCGTACTTGAAAACATAATTTTGAAATTTAAATACATATTGTAATGATTTTTTACACGGCTTTAAATATTAACATATTGGAATGGCTTTTGGCACTAACCCTGGAACGACCATTTGAAAATTTGATTTCTCCTATTTTTTTTAGAATTTTTTGCCAAACGAATATATTGGACCAGCTTTTGGAACGGCTTTATATAATGGTCGTTCCCAAAATTTCATTTCCCTCCACATTTGAGCCAGCACCAAAATAGATTTGCCAAATATTGTAAAATTTGGAACAACCCTTGTAACATATTTTTAAAATTTTTGCACTTCTAAATATTAGTTTTTATTTTTAAGAAAAAATAAAAACTTATTCATAAAATATTTTGAGCTTAAATATTTCACAAAATATTAGATGATTGGAATGGCTAGTGGATCTTTCAAGTGTATTACATTTTGTAACGGATTTATATTAGATTCTTTGAATGAATGTTTTGTTTTTTCTGATAGCCGTTACAACACCAACACTCCCATTCCAAAAACCATAATAAATTTGTAGCGGTAAAAAATTTATACAGGTATTTGTAATTGCTATGATGAATTATATATTTGGAACTACTTTTTGACCATATTTTGGAACGGTGAGCTTTCACAAGAAGAAAAGCGTTCCAAATTTTTATAGCAATTTCAAAGGCCATTCCAAATTGTAACGATCAAGTTTTTGTAATGAATTTACGAATACGACTGTTTAGGGACGGCCTTTGTAACTATTTTGCCGTTCCAAACGTACAAAATTCTTCTGGCAAAATATGTGACGTCAACAAATGTTTTTTATTTCAAAGTTGCTAAGAAGGTCAATCCAATTGGAACGGGCGTAGGGTCGTCCCAAAAAACCGTTACAAATCCTGCATTTTTTTTAGTGCCTTATGGATGCCTCTACTTTATCGTGAGCCTCAATTTGTTTTTCAATGGCATGACTCATGTCAACATTATCTGCCTTGTTGGTTAAAGCTAGCAATTTGAGCATCTTGCTCTTGGATATGCTTTGTAAATCCATCAATAACTTTAGTCAGACTGGCAATTTGCTCTTCTATTGTTGTAGCATTCGTCACCATGAGTGGAGCCACATTTGTAGCGAGCTAGGCATAGAATGGGGGGAGAATAGAGGAGATTTGTTTTGATCATCTTCACTTGCGTTGTTAGGTAGGATTGAGTCCTTCTAGATAGGCTCACCAAAGTGAGTCATTTCAGAAGATTCTTTAAGTTTTGACATACTACACCAACACTCTTGGTATTGGAGCTTGAAGATTTCAAGGTGGTGAGTTTGGAATTCACCATCTTTAAAGTTTTTCCTTGAGTACCCATTTAAGTAATTCAGATTTTGATTAAGAAAAGAGATGAGAGGTAGTGACAGTCCCACTAGGCGCGACAAAATTTATGAATCCAAATCTTATTGTGCCTATAAACTAAAATAAAAAAATTATAACAAATAAAACATAGAGATTGAAAAGGAGTTAAATAGAATTTAGCCCCCTGTACCCTCCTGTGAATTTTTTTTAGCAAATTATTCCCATGTATTTTAAAAAATAAAGCAAATTACCCCCTATCAATGATTTAAATAGAGGGTAATTTGCTTCATTTTTCAAAATACATGGGGTAATTTTTAATTTTATTTTTTAGGGATTTTTTTCTCATTTTTCATATAACAGGAAGATAAATTGCATTTTCTCCGATTAAAAAGAATTGCATAAAATTTCTATTCAACCCTCTGATTCTTCTCTTTAAAATATTATTTGTGGATAAGACTAGGTCAAAGGCAAAATCTTCATGCAGATCCCATTTTGACTTGAATTTGAATTGCTATAACATTAATTCAAGTGCTCCTACTTGTAATCCTGAATTAAACGTTATCGTCTTAATTTTGATTTGAAGATTCGAAAATTGATTTGCCACTTGGTTTTTCTTGAAAATTTATTTGAATATTTAACATTAATTCAAGAGGTTTACTGCATGTAATCCTGAATTAAATGCTATAATTTGAAGCACAACCTCAATGAACAACTCAATCTCTATCTTAAACATCTTTAATTGTTCTTTAACTCGAGAAACTTTGTAGAAGGAATTCTTTTGGCCTTCTCTTACTTCGTTTTTCGTTCTCTATGTGTGTTTGTCTTGCATGAGTTTCAAAGATCTCTTTGTATTGGTGTCAAAAAAGATAGAATTATGATGTAATTGAACATTTTTTATATTATCTCTTTATAATATAATCAAAGAGATAAATACAATAAATATTGGTTAAAGCATTATCTCCTTAATCTTTGTATTTTAAAAAGATACATATCAAAATTATTTATCTTGATTTGGTTGGAGCAACATGCAATTGCTCCACTTATCGTCATCTGATTGGCTTGAATCCTTGACTGCAAAGCATGATTTGATTAGCTGAATTAATTCTCATTTGTGAAAAATAGATGACTGGTAAGAGAGAAAATGATAAAAACATGCACTAGATACGACACGTGTTAAGCACATAATATTTTTCGACGGCCTTTACTTATCAAATATTAAATTTTAGGGCACAATGTGCTGGATTGGGTTTTAACTTTTATTTTTTTAATTAAAACATGCATTTTATAAATATTATATATTTTTTTATATATATAATATTATATTTAAATATAAAATACTATTTTACTTTTAAAAATAAGTTAAAATCACACATAGAGCACATGCAATACACTATTCAATCAAAAGGAGTAAATTATTTTATTTAAAAAAATAGAGAGGTAATTTATATATATATATATTTATAGAAGGTAATTTACACATCACATAGGATTGTTTGTATTTTTTTTTCAAAAAATACATTTATGCTCATATAAATTAAAGGAACAATTACATCGTTCTCCTTTAAGGTTTGGTGTATTATACGTAAATCTATAGTGATTTGAGAAATTATATTTAATACTTTTGACATTTGTTTTCATCTAACAAATAGATTTTTCTATTTGCCAAAATTCACAGAATTTGTTGATATCAATAAAAAATTCGAATAAAAATTCATTTACTCTGGTTGAGTTATTACTAATTTATTGCATATCAATAATATTTTCTGACCAAACACACGCTATGCATGTGAGGAGGTATATCTTCACCGTTATAAGGGTAGTTCGATCAAAAAATATTTTTTGACTTAGAATAAGTCAATTTTGAATAAATATTAATTTTTATTCTATTTTTTGCTAATATCAATAAATCTAAATTAATTTTAGCTCACGAAAAAATATATTTATTAATATGAAAGAATATTAGGAGTAGTGAACATAGTTTTATAAATCAAAAGAAGTCTATCCATAATTATATTAAGGGAGTGTTTGGGAGCACTTTAAAAAAAATATTTTTTAACTTCTGGCTTTAAAAAAATACTTTTGAAGTGTTTGAAATGTTAACTTCTGCTTTTGAAATGATTAATAAAAAGCGCCTTTAGGCCATAAGCTAGAAGCACATTTGGGAGAGATCTTAGCTGCTTTTTTTTTTTTTTCATTTTTTGTGTAAATAAATTAAATTTAATTTTAATTACTTTAGCCTCATTATAATAATCTTAATCCAACTTTATTATTTTTAATTTATTTTTAAAATTGTATATGAAAGTTGATATTGGAGTTTTCATATAATTCGAATAATTAACAATAATTGAATTTACACTTTCACATATTTAATATTTTAAAATTTTTATATTTTATTTACTACATCATCTAATTATATTATTTCATTCACATATTATTATTTGAATAATTAATAAAATAATTTTTTTGGACAACCCATGCAAGTTTAATTATTGTGCATAACTCAATAATATTACTTAGTGAGAGTATTATTAATTAAATTAAAGACATATTTTTGACATTTTTTAAAAAAATAATATGAAATACATTAATAGAAAAAATAATTCTTATTGAAAATGAACTAGTGAAATAATAAGAAAAAAATAGTATTTTTTAACATATATATGGACAAAATAGTTATTAATTAATTAAGTTTATTTTTTTTACTTTTTTACAAACACTACTCATTTTTAATTATGTTGCAACTTTTAATTTTTACAAAAATTACTTCTCTAAACTTAAACACTATGTTTGGTTTTGTTTTTAACTTGTTGGGGTGATTAGTGTGTATGTTTGGATTTATTTTTGGAGATAATATAAAATAGGTATGGTATGTTTGGATTTATTTTGGAGATAACATAAAATTCATGCTGCAGAATATAATCCTCCCAATGGAACATCAAATAGTAAGGCATGCTATACAAGTTTGTAAAATATATCCAGAACAATGTGAATCTAGAATCCAGATACCATCTTAGAATTGGTTTTCAGATTAAGAGACAATCAGCCATGCACTTAGCACTACATGATAGTGAATTCTGTTACATGTGCATTTTTCTTTAAACGAGCAACATTCATATACATACCTTAATCACAAAAAGTAATAAAGGACAATATTAGATGGATGGCAAAATTTCACCAACAATGAAAATCTCCAATGAAATAAGCGTGTAAACAACTGTGACGCAATGCTTTACTCCCAGCAAAATAAACAAATTAACTACTCGTACAATGTTCGCGAATGAGAAGAAAGAATGAAAGTGCAAAATTCAGCTAAAGTTACAGAAATATATAGAGGAAGGAGTACACTCTCCACATTATTGTTTCACGGGCGAAATAGTGAAAGATTTCAAAAGTATCGAATCTATCATAAATGTATACTAAACGAGCACTGTTGTACTCATAACATATGACGATATCGTAAAAATATACAAAACAAAAGTTGACAAAATATAGGTGAAAAGTAAGAAATGAACAGAAAGCGCACATACTCGATCGCAACAATAATGTTGGTGAAACAGTTGCATTCAATAATTGAATTCAAGCCATTTCAATAAATCACCAAAAAGAAAAATTAAAATCGAATCCACTCAAAGATTCATAGAAAATCGGCCAACCTTTGTGAAATGACCATCAACGATGAAGAACCGTGGTGGTGAAATGCGATCGGGGCTTTGGTGAAGAACCTCGATCTCGCCGTACAATTATCGAAAATCAGTGGGTGAGGGTCCGTTGGCCTCGATGGAGGATGGGCAGACGAATGGTGGTGGTTCGGCAACGTAAGGCATTAAAACGACGACAAATCGATTCTTGGATCGAGAAGGTGGTGCAACATACGACACATTGAAAAGGTGGATAAAAATTGAATCCAAACGTACTTGAATATTTGCCTTGATGAGGGGAGTTGATAGATGTACATCTCGGCCGGTGGGTCATCGGAACAGCGACGGTGGCGGCGAAAACAGAAGGTGAGAGATGTCGTTCTTTTGCAAAGAGAAATACCAAAATTAAAAAAGGGTATCTCATAGCAGTTATTTTTTATTGGGCTATAGAAAACACAAACTTAACTAAAACAATTAAAAACAAGTTTGAAAACTACAAAATAAATTGACCCAAACATATAAATATTTTAGCCCATCTTTCAAATGGGCCAAAAATGAAAACAATGCAAATGCAAAGATGGGCCAAAAACGAAAATAAACATAATAAAATATTTTTGAAAACACTCCCTAAATCTCGTGAGAACAGAAGACGTAAAACTATCGCATAATTAAACGACTTAAAAGTGACCGAGTTTTGAGCTTGTGCTCCTGGTGGCGCAATGTAGCATTTGGGCGCGCCCCAAATTTCACATTTCAAAAGGGTAAGGCGGGTCAAATGCCCCCCCCCGCCCACTCCCTCACCTTTCTAAACTCAATTTCCCGCTCCTCTTCCTCTCTTCTTCAACACTCGTTTCACTCTTCACACGCATCACGATTCGAGCGTCTCAACAAATATTGCATTCTCAATATCTCTGCAGCAGGAACAGCAGCCCTTCTCCCAAAAATTCTCCAAGTGTCATCTGTCTTCCACAAGGTCAGTCAGATATTATCAATGCCCTGTTCTTTACCTGTTCCCAGTTTCAGTTTCTGTTTTAAT
Source organism: Sesamum indicum (assembly GCF_000512975.1). Taxonomy (NCBI): domain Eukaryota; kingdom Viridiplantae; phylum Streptophyta; class Magnoliopsida; order Lamiales; family Pedaliaceae; genus Sesamum; species Sesamum indicum. The sequence continues at coordinate 9,233,018 of NC_026153.1, forward strand.
CTACGCTGTTTTTGGCGTAAATCTTATAAAAAAGAGTATCAGGTGGATTTGGTAGTCTTAGGTGCTTTTATTTTTCGTCCAATTTTTGTAATTATAATGACTTAGGATCTTCGTGTTTCTCTATGTTTGTGAATCAGGGTGCTGACGATTTGTTGAGGCTCGGGAGATCTGTGATGTGGGTTTCTGGAATTAAGTGTTGAAGTGGTGAAGAATGGGTTATAAGCTTAGATTGTGAATTTTAATGATGGCTGAAGAGAATGCTTCTGGTACATCGAGATCCGTTTTAGGTGATCTCACGAACCGGATTGGTAAAAGGGGGGTTTCTGGGAGAGAGAAAAATGGAATCACTAGTTTTGATTGCAATGATAGAGATTTAGTCAAGCGCATTCGTGCCGCACCACGCCCGTGCACTGAGATTAATTCCTTGAAAGGGAATATTATACGTGGTATTTCAAAAATACCCAATGAAAATAGGGACCCCAATGTTTCAAGGAGCTCAGTTGATGTCGATACTGATTGTATCGATAGTCACTGTTTAAAGGGGAAGAATGTTGCAACGGGTAACTTGAAAGTTCATGGTGGAGATAAGGATATCAAGATTTTGGATATTAGTGGAGGGTGTGTTGTTTCTCGAAGTGTTGATGAATTGGACGTAGTTGATAATGACTTGGTAGATAATAGAGTCGAGATTGATCATCCCGAGGATGATGATTTGCGGAGGGTGGATAAAATAGCTGGTCAGGATTCTGTGGATGCTAATTTTATGGACCTTGGGGGGAGAAGAACTGTGAATTCTATCTCCACCGAAGCTGATGGCTGTGGGCAGTTAGATTGTTTGCAGGAGAATATGATCTTGGAAATGGCTGAAGTTGTCAATGAAAATAAGTTCCCCAGTCTTGAACATTCGGTTGATAAATATTCAGTCAACCTTACGAAAATAGGTGGTGGTGAATTTGAGCTGGGCAGTTCAAAAGTATCTGATGAAGAAAATGAGCCCAATTTGTTAGATCCTGGAAGTGGCGATGCTGTTCAATGTATTAACGTTGAAGCTAATGATGAGTTAGGTGACAGTTTGCATGCTGACACTTCAAGGACAGTGAGTGAAACTGGTGGTGATTGTCCTCATGATGGCAAAGATTGTAATGCTGATGAAGTGAATGCAAGTCCGGAAGGCACGCAAACTGACGTTAGTTCCTATAACAATGACTTGGATGATCAGAATGCTGATAATTTTGTCTTGAGCCAGTCTGGCTCTATTGACTGCACAATTCTTCCTGACTCACAAGAATCTAGAGTATTTGGAGTAGATAGAGCTGCCAAACTGAAGAAGGTGGACGAATGTGCTCATATGAATGGAGGACCGGATTCAATCAGAGCTTGTCCTTGTTCTTTTTGCACAAAAGGTATCACACCTTTCATTTTGCTTTCTGATGGTTGCTGTGTAGCTTTTGGTTTTCTTGAGTAGCTATGATGAGACTGTTCATTTTGTTTTGACAATCAGCTGCATATATATGGTTGGATCTTCATCAGCAGGATATCAAGGCTCGAATGTCAGGTCAGTTGTTTGCACTTTTTATTAGTTACTAGTCAACAATGACTAGCATTAAAATCTTCACTTTATTATTTAGAACTTTTAAGCAATGAAAAGTGTCAGCAAGAAGCAAGCATATCAGCTGATAACAATGGTTCCGCAAATTGTTTAACCGTTCAATCTAATTATTCTGTTAACATATCTATTAATTTGCACTTCTTTAGCAATCAAAAAGAGCCAGAAAGAAGCAATCATATTGGCTGAAAGAAGTTGCAGGAATATGGTAACAGATAAACATGGCACAGAAAGCTCCAGTAGAGTTTCTAAGTTGGAATCACATCTGACATACCAGTGGAGATCCCTCTTTCAGCACATGGCAGACATATGGGAAGAGGAGGGTAATAAGCTTGTAAGTTACCTTATTTCGTTTACTTATTTCATTAGTTATTCGAGCTAATTTCATCAAGTTAAATTTGATTCATACATTCAAGCATGCTGCAACTATAAGAACTGCAGGCATTGTTCATTTCAAGGTGATAGTAAATAATATTGTCCATCTTTTGATCATTGATTATGTCATAAGGTGCTATTTTTAGTGCATACAACCATGTGATTAAAGTTTGTTTGTTAAATCTTATTTCCTTTTTGAAATAGTCATGATTGATGAGGATTTGTTGCATGCTTCTCGTTGCGGATTGCTCTATTGTGTTCTACGCATCTCTAAAAAATTCTCATTTTTGCCAGAAATATGTCTCGTGTTGCCCGTAGAACATTGTGAACAGACTAAGACATGATGATACTATGGTTCCCTAGGAACAAAAGACTATAACAGCTTTGTCTCTGGTTAAGAATGAATGCATAAAGAAAGAGGGTCTCTTCAACATGCC